>NW_028162029.1:492500-506899 GCF_964263955.1 Coregonus lavaretus
CTTGCTCTGATTTGTCATCCTAAGGGTCCCAGAGATAAAATGTAGCATAGTTTTGTTTGATCAAATCCATTTTTATATTCAAATGTAGGAACTGGGTTCTACAGTTTGAACCCCTGTTGTCTCTGGCTCCACACCCACCCCGCCAGGCCATCTAGATGTGTGAAAGTTAGTGTATAAGCTAATGATCCATCATGTATGACATTCCTTGGAGTGTGTAAACTTACATTGTGTTTTACCATATCATTTTTGTATGTTCTCTATAGTTATGTACTTGAAAATGTATCAATTGACCAATTTGGCACATTTGGGCAGACTTCATTCAAAATAGTCCAGTATTGCAATGCTTCACTGGATCAATCTGAAACTTTGCACACACACTGCTGCCATCTAGTGGCCACAATCTAAATTACGTCTAAACTGCAATATTATATTGTGGCCTTTCTCTTGCATTTCAAAGATGATGGAATAAAACATATATAGAAAACGCATGTTTTTTTGTTTGTATTATCTTTTACCAGATCTAATGTGTTATATTCTCCTACATTAATTTCACATTTCCACAAAGTCTATGCATAATCCTTGCTTCAGGTCCTGAGCTACAGGCAGTTAGATTTGGGTATGTCATTTAGGCGAAAATTGAAAGAAAGGGTCTGATCCTTAAGAGGTTAATAACTGCATTAAAACCTGAAATTTTTTATTGTAAATATGTTGCATGATGTATCTGATCAATTACGTATGTATCTGTTATAGTGTGGACAGTATTTAAATAATTACATTTAATATGTGTTGTAGTTACCTGCAGTATAGTATGATTACTATTCATGTGTGCATGGTCATTATTGGCATTGACAGTGACCTTTCCCTATTTATGATGTCATCACCCGGAGTCGGATCTGTACAATGCAACACTACCACATGTTGAGTGGGCTGTATCGCTTTGCTGTATTTGTACCGTTTGTACATGGCTGTACACATTTTATTTCTTAGGATGAAAGTAAAGGAAAGTAATATTGAAATGCGTGTGGGTAATAATATTTCTATATGGAATAGTTCAGGAGCCAAGGAGAGAGGATGCGCGTTGTGAGGAGTGCCGTGGAGAGGAGGGGCGTGGATAGGAGGGCTGGTGTAGAGGAGGGGCGTGGAGAGGAGGGCCAGTGGAGAGGAGGGGCGTGGAGAGGAGGGGCTTGGATAGGAGGGGCGTGGATAGGAGGGGCGTGGAGAGGAGGGGCGTGGAGAGGAGGGCCAGTGGAGAGGAGGGGCGTGGAGAGGAGGGGCGTGGAGAGGAGGGCCAGTGGAGAGGAGGGCTGGTGGAGAGGAGGGGCGTGGAGAGGAGGGGCGTGGAGAGGAGGGGCATGGAGAGGAGGGCCAGTGGAGAGGAGGGCTGGTGGAGAGGAGGGGCGTGGAGAGGAGGGCTGGTGGAGAGGAGTGCCGTGGAGAGGAGGGGCGTGGATAGGAGGGCTGGTGGAGAGGAGGGGCGTGGAGAGGAGGGCCAGTGGAGAGGAGGGGCGTGGAGAGGAGGGGCATGGAGAGGAGGGCTTGTGGAGAGGAGGGGCGTGGAGAGGAGGGCCAGTGGAAAGGAGGGGCGTGGAGAGGAGGGGTGTGGAGAGGAGGGCTTGTGGAGAGGAGGGGCGTGGAGAGGAGGGCCAGTGGAGAGGAGGGGCGTGGAGAGGAGGGGCGTGGAGAGGAGGGGCGTGGAGAGGAGGGCCAGTGGAGAGGAGGGGCGTGGAGAGGAGGGGCGTATAGAGTAGGGCTGGTGGAGAGGAGGGGCGTGGAGAGGAGGGGCGTGGAGAGGAGGGTCAGTGGAGAGGAGGGGCGTGGAGAGGAGGGGCGTGGTGAGGAGGGGTGTGGAGAGGAGGGGCGTGGAGAGGAGGGGCGTGGAGAGGAGGGGCGTGGAGAGGAGGGGTGTGGAGAGGAGGGGCGTGGAGAGGAGGGGTGTGGAGAGGAGGGGCGTGGAGAGGAGGGCCAGTGGAGAGGAGGGGCGTGGAGAGGAGGGCTTGTGGAGAGGAGGGGCGTGGAGAGGAGGGCCAGTGGAGAGGAGGGGCGTGGAGAGGAGGGGCGTGGAGAGGAGGGGCGTGGAGAGGAGGGGCTGTGGAGAGGAGGGGCGTGGAGAGGAGGGGCGTGGAGAGGAGGGGCGTGGAGAGGAGGGGCTGTGGAGGGGCTGTGGAGGGGAGGGGCTGTGGAGAGGAGGGGCTGTGGAGAGGAGGGGCTTGGAGAGGAGGGGCGTGGAGAGGAGGGGTGTGGAGAGGAGGGCTGGTTGAGAGTAGGGGCGTGGAGAGGAGGGGCGTGGAGAGGAGGGGCGTGGAGAGGAGGGGCGTGGAGAGGAGGGGCGTGGAGAGGAGGGGCGTGGAGAGGAGGGGCGTGGAGAGGAGGTGCTTGGAGAGGAGGGGCGGTGGAGAGGAGGGCCGGTGGAGAGGAGGCGCGTGGAGAGGAGGGCCTGTGGAGAGGCGGGGCCTGTGGAGAGGCGGGGCGTGGAGAGGAGGGGCGTGGAGAGGAGGGGCGTGGAGAGGAGGGCTGGTGGAGAGTAGGGGCGTGGAGAGGAGGGGCGTGGAGAGGAGGAGCATGGAGAGGAGGGGCGTGGAGAGGAGGGGCGTGGAGAGGAGGGGCGTGGAGAGGAGGAGCGTGGAGAGGAGGAGCGTGGAGAGGAGGGGCGTGGAGAGGAGGGGCGTGGAGAGGAGGGGCGGTGGAGAGGAGGGCCGGTGGAGAGGAGGGGCGTGGAGATGAGGGGTGTGGAGAGGAGGGGCGTGGAGAGGAGGCGCGTGGAGAGGAGAGCCTGTGGAGAGGCGGGGCCTGTGGAGAGGCGGGGCGTGGAGAGGAGGGGCGTGGAGAGGAGGGGCGTGGAGAGGAGGGCCGGTGGAGAGGAGGGGCGTGGAGATGAGGGGTGTGGAGAGGAGGGGCGTGGAGAGGAGGGGCGTGGAGAGGAGGGCCGGTGGAGAGGAGGGGCTTGGAGAGGAGGGGCGTGGAGAGGAGGACTTGGAGAGGAGGGGCGTGGAGAGGAGAGCCGGTGGAGAGGAGGGGCGTGGAGAGGAGGGGCGTGGAGAGGTGGGGCTTGGAGAGAAAGATGTACGTTAAGTACCATGTCACCAATCTCAAATGGTGGCAGCATCTCACACTATGCAGTGAGATATCCACCATTCAAAGCACATTGCACAACATGGCCTGGTAGTAGTAGCCTTCACACTGGGAGATTTCATTATAAGCCAATTGTTTACACTGTGTTAGCTGTAAAAACATTGGGAGAGGATACAGCCCATTCTCCTAACGTTGTTGACCCTGTCATACTATGATAGCAAAGGAGTCTTGTCCGCTGGATACGGCGTGTGAATGACAATCTAGGAATGTTAGCGGGATGCTCTGGCTTGTTTCATGGCTATATCTATTAGACATGACTAGGGCTTTGTCCACATTTTTTATTAGATATTACAAGTTCAAATTCATGTAATTCATTCACATGGCAGAATACAATTGAATTGCATGACAAAAATAAAACTACAAATTTAACATAAATGATCCACTTTTCCCATCTCAGAAAACATTTTAGGAAATGTTCCAATCCTTTTGGACCTGACTCCAAGTGCTTTGTTTCTGGATTGGTCAAAAGCTTTTGATACTTTTGATCATGCTATTATATTGAATAAGTTGTGCTCGATAGGTCTGAGCTCTGACGCCTGTTCATGATTATCTTAGTGACAGAACTCAGGCCATCGTGATTGATGGGGTTGAAGTCTGACTTTCTTGAAGTACATAAAAGGTGTACCACAGGGGTCGATTTTGCAACCTGTTCTCTTCACTAGTTATATAAACACCATTGGTCAATCTGTTTCATTTGTTTTTACCTCATCTAAATGTGGAGGATTGTTACGAGTCCTGAGGATAGGAAGAGGCAGGACGCAGACACAGGAATGAACAAGGTAAAGGTTTACTAAACACTGAGAATAACACAGCGTGAGTAAACGACACGGCGCTAAACAATTACACACAACAATGACTGAACAGCCCAGGGGCTATATAGGGGTGGTGATGAGATGATGAGGTGCCCAGGGCTATATAGGGGTGGTGAGGAGATGATGATGTGCCCAGGGCTATATAGGGGTGGTGATGAGATGATGAGGTGCCCAGGGCTATATAGGGGTGGTGATGAGATGATGAGGTGCCCAGGGCTATATAGGGGTGGTGAGGAGGTGATGAGGTGCCCAGGGCTATATAGGGGTGGTGATGAGATGATGAGGTGCCCAGGGCTATATAGGGGTGGTGATGAGATGCCCAGGGCTATATAGGGGTGGTGAGGAGATGATGAGGTGCCCAGGGCTATATAGGGGTGGTGATGAGATGAACAGCCCAGGGCTATATAGGGGTGGTGATGAGATGATGAGGTGCCCAGGGCTATATAGGGGTGGTGATGAGATGGTGAGGTGCCCAGGGCTATATAGGGGTGGTGATGAGATGGTGAGGTGCCCAGGGCTATATAGGGGTGGTGATGAGATGATGAGGTGCCCAGGGCTATATAGGGGTGGTGATGAGGTGATGAGGTGCCCAGGGCTATATAGGGGTGGTGATGAGGTGATGAGGTGCCCAGGGCTATATAGGGGTGGTGATGAGGTGATTAGGGTGCGTTGGGTTTCCATTCCTGTGTTTGCCGAGGTGGTACGGCTCAGACCGGTGGCTCAGTAGACCGGCGAATCAGAGCGCCAGGAGGGGAGCAACGGGAGGAGACGTGACAGAGGATACTACTATGTATGCTATGGCCCCGACTGGTGATCTGGCTGTGTCAAAACTACAGTCAGATTTTATAGCTATGCAGGAATCCCTTGCTGATTTTAAAACGTGTGCTTAATACGAGCAAAATGGAATACATGTTGTTTTTAGACTGTCGGAAGAATGTTCCAGATGAACTACATGTTGACTCATTAGACGGTTCTCCAATTGAGATGCTGGAGATGTTAACAATCAGCACAGTTAGAAAGATATGGCATATAGAAGCAAACCAGATGGACATCATGAAAATGATCGGAGAGGTTGAGAGTAGAAGAAGTTCAGGAGCAAAAAAAAAATGTGTGTGTATATATATATATATATATATATAATAGAATTATTGTAAAATTAACTTTGTCCATAAGGTGTAGATAGTAAGTATAGACCGGAAGTAGAGGCCTGGGCATTGTTGTTCACTAATTTACTCCAAGTAGGGAAAGGATGACGGGGTTGAAAAGTAATAAAGGGGAGTATATATATAAAAAACATGGGGGATTGGAAGTGATGCAGACAATTACATTGATAGAAGATACAATCTATCTGCAATATTAAGCTGATCCATCCCCCCAAGAAAAAATAAATAAATAAAATAATAATAATAATAATAATAATAATTAAGAAGTTTAAAGCAGCTGGAGATGTTAACAATCAGCCTGGAAGAGGACGTGTGTCTATATTGACCCCACGCACAGTGAGGAGGATGGGTTGAGTCGCCAAAAAAATCTCCAAGGATCACAGCTGGAGAATTGCAGTCGTTAGTTGGGTCTTGGGGTCAGAAAGTTTCCAAAACTACGATCAGACGCCACCTACATAACCACAAGTTGTTTGGGAGGGTTGCCATAAAAAAGCCTTTGCTGTCATCAAACAACAAACTCAAGCGCCTACAGTTTGTCAAAACGTTACTGGAACTTTCAATGGGACCGGGTTCTATGGTCAGACGAGACCAAAATAGAGCTTTTTGGAAACAAACACCAGAGGTGGGTTTGGAGTAGACAGAAAGATAGCCATGCAGAAAAGTACCTCATCCCCACTGTGAAGTATGGTGGTGGATCTTTGATGTTGTGGGGCTGTTTTTCTTCCAAAGGCCCTGGACAACTTGTTAGGATACATGGTATCATGGACTCCATCAAGTGCCAGCAGATATTAAATAAAACCCTGACTGCTTCTGCTAGGAACCTTAAACTGGGCCGTGGTTGGATCTTCCAGCAGGACAATGATCCAAAGCACACCTCAAAATCAACACAAAAATGTTTCACTGACACACAGAATCAATGGTTTTGCCATGGCCATCCCAGTCCCCTGACCTATACCCCATAGAAAACCTGTGGGATGAGCTGAAGAGGAGAGTCCACAAGCGTGGACCTCGGAATCTGAAGGATCTGGAGAGATTCTGTACGGAGGAACGGTCTCAGATCCCTTGCCATGTGTTCTCTAACCTCACTGCGCATTATAGGAGAAGACTCAGAGCTGTTATCTTGGCAAAAGGAGGTTGCACAAAGTATTGAATGAAGGGGTGCCGATAATTGTGGCATCACATTTATTTGAGAAAAAAATTATTTGTTTTATGATAAGAATAAACATTTTCTTTTTTAATTTTACTTGAATTAAAGGTTAGTTTTTTGTGAATATTTAGAACGAAAGACCAGGAGGATAAACAATAAAGACATTTTTGTTCACACCCCGTTTTGCTCATATTTACCAAAGGGTGCCAATATTAGTGGAGGGAGCTGTATATATGTTTAATGTGTGTTTTATATTGTATTATACAGGGCACATTTGGAAAAGAGACCTAGGTTTCAATATGTCTTCCCTGTCAAAATAAAGGTTCATAAATAAACTCCAGCTCCAGTTATTTTTTGTGGCCCCGGGGGGGTTGTTGATAAACCTTATAGAGACGAGGAAATCATACCCCTGTCTTTTCTGGAACACCGTTATCAGGTCGCTCTTCCTCTCGCATGTAGTCCAGAAAAGATTGCAGGCATTCTGCACCCGGATAGATGGATTATGGGGAAAATCATTTAGCAGAAGAGGGTTTGTGGAACGAGGATGCAGTCATCTAACATACATGACACTGCTTAGTGAACCACAAGATATCCTGTCCTTTTTATCAATGTGATCTAATATGTTCTATTTGACAACGTTCTTAGTTAGATTAAGTCAAATTATATTTTAGCCTTAATTTATTGTTTTTCTTTACAGACCTATATTGTCACTATATCTGTCAAATAACACATTATATTGTACTTGCCAGGCTACTGTGGAATTGTAATGGTCATGATGACATTGACCAATAGACTGCCGGCGTGACAAATGGAACCTCCGTTGTTTCTGGCTCTCATTTTATCTGTCCAGAACTTGGGTTTCTTGTAGACAGAAGTAAATATAATTAAGAAACATCCAGTAGAATAAGAATCATCCTGAACACAGTCTGAATGGTTCTACGGGGCATTACAGCTGTAGAACTCTGGAACAATTCTGGAATTCTGGAGATAAGGTGGCTGACAGTTTCGCTGTAACAGTTTTGACTTCAAAGTTATTGTTTGTTATGGATGCCAGGTAGATTGTGCCTACCAGAGAAAATATAGATTTCTCCTTTTTTGTTTGTGAGGGAGTGAGTCCCATCTGGTCCGTCAAGTCTACACCAATACAAAGGACTCATGTAAAAGTCAGTATGGAAATACACATTTCATTGACCCTTAAAACATTGCAAATAACTTCAAAACCACTGTGTTCTTTTGCGTCGGTTGTAAAAGAAATGATCACAACACAATGATCTCTGGTTCCTCGAGAAAAGTCCCGTCCAGCCCGGTAAATGAGTTCAAATCAACTCAAGTGACATCAGTCGCGCAAAGTTTGTCCGTTCATAAAGTGTAGCTTAAACTCAGTCTCAATCACACAATCAAAATCTCAAAGTCTTTTACCACTCAACAATAAAGGTTCCCAGAACTCCCAGTAGTCTTCACCCCCAACTGAACACCATCCATCCCCTACATGACTCCATTATTGAACGGCAACTCATAACAACATCCACAACAATAGTTCCCTAAATGTATATTGCATTTATGTTAGATTTGTAGTTTTATCATGCAATTCAATTGTATTCTGCCATGTGAATGAATTACATTATTTGAACTTGTAATATCTAATAAAAAATGTGGACAAAGCCCTAGTCATGTCTAATAGATATAGCCATGAAACAAGCCAGAGCATCCCGCTAACATTCCTAGATTGTCATTCACACGCCGTATCCAGCGGACAAGGCTCCTTTCCTATCATAGTATGACAGGGTCAACAACGTTAGGAGAATGGGCTGTATCCTCTCCCAATGTTTTTACAGCTAACACAGTGTAAACAATCGGCTTATGAAATCTCCCAGCGTGAAGGCTACTACCAGGCCATGTTGTGCAATGTGCTTTGAATGGTGAATATCTCACAGCATAGTGTGAGATGCTGCCACCATTTCAGATTGGTGACATGGTACTTAACGTACATCTTTCTCTCCACGCCCCTTCTCTCATCCACTACCCCGGCCACCAGCTCTGCACCCTCCGCTGCAACTTGCCCATGCCCCCCCCGCTTCTCCTTCACACAAATCCAGACAGCTGATGTTCTAAAAGAGCTGCAAAATCTGGACCCCTACAAATCAGCTGGGCTAGACAATCTGGACCCTTTCTTTCTAAAACTAGCTGCCGAAATTGTCGCAACCCCTATTACTAGCCTGTTCAACCTCTCTTTCGTAACGTCTGAGATCCCCAGAGATTGGAAAGCTGCCGCGGTCATCCCCCTCTTCAAAGGGGGTGACACTCTAGATCCAAACTGTTACAGACCCATATCCATCCTCCCCTGCCTTTCAAAAGTTTTTGAAAGCCAAGTCAACAAACAGATCACCAACCATTTCGAATCCCACCGTACCTTCTCCGCTATGCAATCCGGTTTCCGAGCTGGTCATGGGTGCACTTCAGCCACGCTCAAGGTCCTAAATGATATTATAACCGCGATTGATAATAGACAGTACTGTGCAGCCGTTTTCATTGACCTGGCCAAGGCTTTCGACTCTGTCAACCACCGCATTCTTATTGGCAGACTAAATAGCCTTGGTTTCTCAAATGACTGCCTCGCCTGGTTCACCAACTACTTCTCAGATAGAGTTCAATGTGTCAAATCGGAGGGCCTGTTGTCTGGACGTATGGCAGTCTCTATGGGGGTGCCACAGGGTTCAATTCTTGGGCCAACTCTTTTCTCTGTGTATATCAATGACGTCGCTCTTGCTGCTGGTGACTCTCAGATCCACCTCTACGCAGACGACACCATTTTGTATACATCTGGCCCTTCATTGGACACTGTGTTAACAAACCTCCAAACGAGCTTCAATTCCATACAACACTCCTTCAGTAGCCTCCAACTGCTCTTAAACACTAGTAAAACTAAATGCATGCTCTTCAACCGAACGCTGCTTGCACCCGCCCACCCGACTAGAATCACTACTCTAGACGGGTCTGACCTAGAGTACGTGGACAACTACAAATATCTAGGTGTCTGGTTAGACTGTAAACTCTCCTTCCAGACTCACATTAAGAATCTCCAATCCAAAGTTAAATCTAGAATCGGTTTCCTATTTCGCAACAAAGCCTCCTTCACTCATGCTGCCAAACATGCCCTCGTAAAACTGACTATCCTACCGATCCTTGACTTCGGCGATGTCATTTACAAAATAGCCTCCAACACTCTACTCAGCAAATTGGATGTTGTCTATCACAGTGCCATCCGTTTTGTCTCCAAAGCCCCATATAATACCCACCACTGTGACCTGTACGCTCTTGTTGGCTGGTCCTCACTACATATTCGTCGCCAAACCCACTGGCTCCAGGCCATCTATAAATCACTGCTAGGCAAATCCCCGCCTTATCTTAGCTCATTGGTCACCATAGCAACACCCACCCGTAGTCTGCGCTCCAGCGGGTATATCTCACTGGTCATCCCCAAAGCCAACACCTCCTTTGGCCGCAATTCCTTCCAGTTCTCTGCTGCCAATGACTGGAACAAATTGCAAAAATCTCTGAAGCTGGAGACACTTATCTCCCTCACTAACTTTAAGCATCAGTTGTCAGAGCACCTTACCGATCACTGCACCTGTACACAGCCCATCTGAAATTAGCCCGCCCAACTACCTCATCCCTATATTGTTATTTATTTTGCTCATCTGTACCCCAGTATCTCTATTTGCACATCATCTCTTGCACATCATTCCAGTGTTAATACTAAATTGTAATTATTTTGCACTATAGCCTATTTTATTGCCTTACCTCCATAACTTGCTAAATTTGCACACTGTATATTAATTGTATTTCTGTTGTATTTTTGATTTTTGTTTTGTTTTACCCCATATGTAACTCTGTGTTGTTGTTTTTATCGCACTGCTTTGCTTTATCTTGGCCAGGTCGCAGTTGTAAATGAGAACTTGTTCTCAACTGGTTTACCTGGTTAAATAAAGGTGAAATAAATAAAATAAAAATCCGGCCCTCCTCTCCACGCCCCTCCTCTCCACAGCCCTTCCTCTCCACGCCCCTCCTCTCCACGCCCCTCCTCTCCACAGCCCCTCCTCTCCACGCCTCTCCTCTCCACCGGCCCTCCTCTCCACGCCCCGCCTCTCCACAGGCCCCGCCTCTCCACAGGCCCTCCTCTCCACGCCCCTAAAATGACATACCCAAATCTAACTGCCTGTAGCTCAGGACCTGAAGCAAGGATATGCATAGACTTTGTGGAAATGTGAAATTAATGTAGGAGAATATAACACATTAGATCTGGTAAAAGATAATACAAACAAAAAAATATGCGTTTTCTATATATGTTTTATTCCATCACTTTTTAAATGCAAGAGAAAGGCCACAATATAATATTGCAGTTTAGACGCAATTTAGATTGTGGCCACTAGATGGCAGCAGTGTGTGTGCAAAGTTTCAGATTGATCCAGTGAAGCATTGCAATACTGGACTATTTTGTATGAAGTCTGCCCAAATGTGCCAAATTGGTCAATTGATACATTTTCAAGTACATAACTATAGACAACATACAAAAATGATATGGTAAAACACAATGTAAGTTTACAAACTCCCAGGAATGTCATACATGATGGATCATTAGCTTATACACTAACTTTCACACATCTAGATGGCCTGGCGGGGTGGGTGTGGAGCCAGACACAACAGGGGTTCAAACTGTAGAACCCAGTTCCTAGATTTGAATATAAAAATTTATTTGATCAAACAAAACTATGCTACATTTTATCTCTGGGACCCTTAGGATGACAAATCAGAGCAAGATTACTGACAGGTCAGGAAAGCCTGATCCCTACTAACCCTAGTATAGGCAGCCCTACTATACTTAATAGCACAGATAGAGTCTTTTGTTATTGTGGTGTTGGCCATTAGACCATATAAATGCAGTGTTGATCTGGGCCTGAGCTCCAGAGTTCCTGTTTAACACCTTAAATATGCATCACCCATCTAGCTAGCTATTTGTAGCTAATGCTAGCTATTTGTAGCTAGCTAATTAGCATTAGCTAAACAGTCGCCAGCTGAGCGTTTTGTGAATAGAACTATTGTGCATCGCATTCAGATTAGTTTTTTTTATTTGAAAAAAACTTTACATGTATTTTCAAACTAACTAGCCAATCTAACTGTAACCATTTCTGATGATCAATTCATCTCATCTATGACGCCTTGATGGCTGTGTTGCAAGCTAAAAAAAAAAAAGCTAACAAATCGTTTGGACCAATGAGAGGAGAGCTACTGAGTTCGGACATCACAAACACATGTCCATATATGGCATTGCGTTGCCAGCCATATTGGCTTTTCTATCCAGTGATGTCCCTGGAACCGGGACCACGTTATACCTCGAAGTTTGGCATAGAGCCCACGGAAAAAGACAGGAACCTTCCCGCTAGCCATGATTGGCAAAGTCGGCTCAAAACAAAAGTGACGTAAATAAGCACATGGAGAAATGAGTAGCATTCTGTGTTTTCACATGCAATTGAAGTGATTGCTTTTGATAAAAAGGCTTTAAATGCCTTCCAAAGTAAATCTAGTTTGAAAATTCAAACGTTTTTTTAATGGAAAAAGAGATGTTGTATGTTTCTTGATGATGCATGATGCTGCTTTGTTGACAACATGACCGTGGGGTGCAGATAACTGTTTGATTTGAGAAGGGTACTCCTCCCTCCCCGCTTTAGCCCAATGACGTGACGGCCCATTGTCCAGTTCAACCCGGGCCAGCGTAATAGAACTCCCTCAATAGAAGGAAACCCTCTGATTAAAAATCAACAAGCC
This sequence comes from Coregonus lavaretus, assembly GCF_964263955.1. NCBI lineage: Eukaryota > Metazoa > Chordata > Actinopteri > Salmoniformes > Salmonidae > Coregonus > Coregonus lavaretus. The sequence goes on from NW_028162029.1 coordinate 504,575, forward strand.
TGGCTCTAGGTTATATCTCTAAACACACTTTACAGTGTTTGTTTGTTTTGATGAGACATAATATCACTATAATCCGAGTGTTCATTGTCAGAAGTTGCTTTCATTTCAGCGCATCTAGTTTGTAAACATTTCAACCGTATTAAACGCTAACTTTTTTCAATTCCACAAGAAATGAACACAATTCAGGGCCTCACCTGTTTAGAATTTTTTTTTTAAATACACACATATATATATATATATATATATATAATAATCATTTATTATTATTTTTTGCCTGTTTTGCATGTTATTTTGGCATTAATTCATGTGACATATCAGTTTGCAAACAATGTAAAAAAATATATATTTGAGTTAATGAAGCCGCATACATTTTTACATTTTAGTCATTTAGCAGACGCTCTTTTCCAGAGCGACTTACAGTTAGTGAGTCCATACATTATTTTTTTATTTTTCATACTGGCCCCCCATGGGAATCGAACCCACAACCCTGGCGTTGCAAACGCCATGCTCTACCAACTGAGCTACATCCCTGCCAGCCATTCTTTCCCTGGACGACACTGGGCCAATTGTGCGCCGCCCCATGGGTCTCCCGGTCGCGGCAGGCTACGACATGTTCTCTTTCTTGAGTAAGGCAGCTCCTAAATGCAGGTGTTTCAGCCTCGCTCAGTGCTTTCTGGGGTGGTGGGGCAGCCAGCGGAATATACAGAGCATACGCTTTGGTAATGTTCTCTAGTTGCGCCGTGATTGGCTCAGTGTTCTGTCATTCACTATATCACCGCAGAATTTATTTTTATTTTTAATTTAACTAGGCAAGTCAGTTAAGAACAAATTATAGATACAAGGTATCAGTGCTCATCGTCATTGGACATAAACATTACACATCAAGTAGGAAATCAGAAATTCAACAATGAGTGGTTTGGAAGGAATCAATGGTTAACTACAAGCGTTGCACATCACTCGCTATTTTGTTTGGTCCAAGTCTAGGTTTAAGGATTTAAAACATATGTCTGAAATGGTCTCTAGCAGTACAGAGAATCCTATTTCTCACAGATCCATCTGTATTGATAGGAACAGTCATAGTCCCACCATGCTCCTGAGTCTGATGACCAGGAGTAGAAATACGCACAGTTCTCAGCTACACCACCATTAGGCTCTCCACTGTTCCAATACCTGTAGAAGAAACAACACATAGAATCAGGCTGTCCACTGTTCCAATACCTGTAGAAGAAACAACACATAGAATCAGGCTGTCCACTGTTCCTGTACCTGTAGAAGAAACAACACATAGAATCAGGCTCTCCACTGTTCCAATACCTGTAGAAGAAACAACACATAGAATCAGGCTGTCCACTGTTCCAGTACCTGTAGAAGAAACAACACATAGAATCAGACTGTCCACTTTTCCAATACCTGTAGAAGAAACAACATATAGAATCAGGCTGTCCACTGTTCCAATACCTGTAGAAGAAACAACACATAGAATCAAGCTGTCCACTGTTCCAGTACCTGTAGAAGAAACAACACATAGAATCAGGCTGTCCACTGTTCCAATACCTGTAGAAGAAACAACAAATAGAATCAGGCTGTCCACTGTACCAATACCTGTAGTAGAAACAACACATAGAATCAGGCTCTCCACTGTTCCAATACCTGTAGAAGAAACAACACATAGAATCAGACTGTCCACTTTTCCAATACCTGTAGAAGAAACAACACATAGAATCAGGCTGTCCACTGTTCCAATACCTGTAGAAGAAACAACACATAGAATCAAGCTGTCCACTGTTCCAGTACCTGTAGAAGAAACAACACATAGAATCAGGCTGTCCACTGTTCCAATACCTGTAGAAGAAACAACAAATAGAATCAGGCTGTCCACTGTTCCAATACCTGTGGTAGAAACAACACATAGAATCAGGCTGTCCACTGTTCCAATACCTGTAGTAGAAACAACACATAGAATCAGGCTGTCCACTGTTCCAATACCTGTAGAAGAAACAACAAATAGAATCAGGCTGTCCACTGTTCCAGTACCTGTAGAAGAAACAACACATATAATCAGGCTGTCCACTGTTCCAATACCTGTAGAAGAAACAACACATAGAATCAGGCTGCCCACTGTTCCAATACCTGTAGAAGAAACAACACATAGAATCAGGCTGTCCACTGTTCCAATACCTGTAGAAGAAACAACACATAGAATCAGGCTGTCCACTGTTCCAATACCTGTAGAAGAAACAACACATAGAATCAGGCTGTCCACTGTTCCAATACCTGTAGTAGAAACAACACATAGAATCAGGCTGTCCACTGTTCCAATACCTG
>NW_028162028.1:0-93821 GCF_964263955.1 Coregonus lavaretus
TGTTCATGTTTAGTGTTGATTATGTGTCCTATAAGTTCTCGTTGTTTCTGTCATGTGTTGTGTGTGATTGGTTTTTCCTGTCTGTTGGTGTTCTACTGTTGTTTGGACAGACGCTAGTTATTACCGTCGCACTTTTGTTGTGCGTAGTCGGTTTTGTATTTTTACGCACTGTTGCGTATTGTTCGCTTCCGGGTTAGTTTGACCCGTTTATTTTGTGCCTTTCCAGTAAAGTCAAGTTTGACTGAGCTCCTGTGTCCTGCACTTGATTCCATTTCCACATTCGCATCAGAACCCTTGACACGTCCAAATGGCTCAGCAGGGAGTTCTGTTTGACCAGGACCAGTTCTGTTGTTCTGTCTGTCTGGATCTACTGACACCTCTATTTAATTTATTCTATATTAAGGTCCCTAACCTAGGAACACAAATCTTTGTCTCTATTAACATTGTATACAGTCTCTCTCTCTCTCTCTCTCTCTCTCTCTCTCTCTCTCTCTCTCTCTCTCTCTCTCTCTCTCTCTCTCTCTCTCTCTCTCTCTCTCTCTCTCTCTCTCTCTCTCTCTCTCTCTCTCTCTCTCTCTCTCTCTCTCTCTCTCTCTCTCTCTCTCTCTCTCCTCTCTCTCTCTCTCTCTCTCTCTCTCTCTCTCTCTCTCTCTCTCTCTCTCGCTCTCGCTTTATAGGAAGCAGACTTTACAATGTCCAGCTACATTATAATCCACATAGCGTTATAGGAAGCAGACTTTACAATGTCCAGCTACATTATACTCCACATAGCTTTATAGGAAGCAGACTTTACAATGTCCAGCTACATATATACTCCACATAGCTTTATAGGAAGCAGACTTTACAATGTCCAGCTACATTATACTCCACATAGCTTTATAGGAAGCAGACTTTACAATGTCCAGCTACATTATACTCCACATAGCTTTATAGGAAGCAGACTTTACAATGTCCAGCTACATTATACTCCACATAGCTTTATAGGAAGCAGTTCCTAATCTACTGAAACTTCTACATTATGGGAATAATTTTGACCCACCCTTGGTTTTTAATTTATTAAACTGTGAATGTGGCTCTATACTCCAGCATTTTAGATTTGATATTACATGTTCTATATGAGGTGACAGTACAGAATGTCACCTTTTATTTGAGGGTATTTTCATTCATGTCTGTTTTACTGTTTAGAAATGAATATACTGTATTTATCTGGGCCCTCCATATGTAGGTGTCATAAGTATTTGGACAAATGCACTTATAGTGTATTACACTTTGTCAAAAGTTTAGTATTTGGTCCCATATTCCTAGCAGGCTGACTACATCAAGCTTGGGGCTCTTGTTGGATGCATTTGCAGTGTGTTTCGGTTGTGTTTCAGATGATGTTGTGCCCAATATAATTGAATGGTAAATAATGTATTGTGTCATTTTGGAGCCACTTAAACATATTATGTTCTTATTTACAATACAAGTGACTCCAAAATGATTCAATACGTAATTTACCATTAAATTCTATTGGGATATTGTTCATAGATGAGGATATTGTTTTTATGCAGATTTTTGAATATTCGCATGAAAATCTGTTTCCATTTGACTGGCGTCAGATTTGAATATTGTAAAATCATAAAAACATGGTCATTTTACCAGCAGAGATGTTTCCATCAAATTGACGTGTTGAAGATAAATGGCTGTGCGTGATGACATAAAGCACATACAAATATATATTTTAGAAAATACTAATATATTTTTGCAGTTAAATTCCCATGTACCGGTTAAAAACGTTCTGTTAAATGGGTTTCCATCACATTTTCAACTCTACTGATGGTTTTGTCAGATTTGGTTGTGCATTATATAGCGAACGTGCCCACTCTGGACAGGCTACCTACATGATGACATTATTATGGACAAAAAGACCCTCGATATTTATTGGAAAGGAGCATCAAGCTCATCACCGTGCACTTTCACCACCCTGTGAAGTTCAGCATAACTTATTTCATCTGTAGCTTAATAAACTGCATGGTTTCCCGAGTCGTAGTGGGAGGATCACACCACATATCATCGTGTGACTCCAAGTTTACTTCAATATGATGGTTATTATATCAATATTTGTGCATAAAGCCGATTCCACTGCCATTTCTCGCTTAATTAATTCTACAGAGGTATTTGCACCCCACTGCATCCACATGTTTCTTTACAATTTATGATCATTTTACATGACTGAAAATGAAAGAAAACTTTTGATTTGACATATTCATCATTCACCACTGTGGCTTCTGAATAGGTCACTGTACATTTATGGAACCTTTAAAACGTTGTAATGTTTTACCACAACCTTATATTTGGTTACACGTCACTATGGCTTCCATCCCTATATATCTCAGTGCATCCATCCAGGACTAACTGTCACGAATAGCTGAGTGTGGATGTGGTGGAGGAATCAAACGCAGGCACAAGAAGTAGTTCGTCAACAGTCTATATAGAACAATAAATATTCCAAAACAGGAAAAATGTCCAACCTCACCAGGGGTGAGGAAAACCAACGCACAAAACTACCCGTGCGTAAAATAGTGAAAATGCGCACACAGTGCGAAAAAGAAAATACACACAATCCCAAGACGAAAAACACAGCTGACAGGAAACAATCACTCACAACACCTCACCCCAAACACAGAAACTAAATAGGGCACACAATCAAACACTAACAAGGGTCAGGTGTACAAACAGACAAAACCAAACAAACAAGAAACATCGAACGGTGGCAGCTAGTACTCCGGAGACGACGACCGCCGAAACCTGCCCGAACAAGGAGGAGGGGCAGCCTTGGCCGAAACCGTGACACTAACGTCTCCAAACAGATCTAAAAGGCCTCCCCCACCACTCAGACTTTCAAATAAATAAAAGTTATCTCTGATACTCTGCTGTGCAGTTTGTTGTATGGACATTGCAGAGGCCCTTTTAAAATATCCACTCTGCTGTCTGGATCTACCAAAAGGATCCAGTTACTATTCCCTGTGGACACAGCTGTATGCAACGTCATCTTCTTAGCTTGACTTCCATCCCCCAAAAACCTGTAGATACAGAGTACACAGTCAAGAGGAAGCCACTCCCTGTCCTCTGGTGTAGAGTTCCATGAAACAGAAAGTCATTTTTGACACCCTGTTGCTCAACCTTCATGTGAAAGCACTAAAATGGCTGACAATCTAGAACTGTTCTGTTGCTCCGTCTGTCTGGATCCACTGAAGGATCCGGTGACTACTGCCTGTGGACACAGCTACTGTATGGGCTGTATTAACGAAAGCTGGGATCAGGATGATCTGAAAGGGGTCTACACCTGTCCCCACACTCTAAACAATACTGGGTTGTTTGGTTGACCCAAATGTTGGGTTGCAGGCGTTGGGTCACTCAGTTGGGTTGTTATCTTTAAAAACTGCTGGGTTATGGATGCTGGGTGTTGGGTTATTGTTGCTTGGTTATTGAGATATGACCCAGCAGGTCAGATCAGAAGACTGTAGGCATAGTTTAGTAGGGGTGTGGCTTTCAGATAGTTATTTTTAGCCACCCATGAGAGTAAATATAATTCCTGTTCATCTGGTCTGTTGCGTAGTTAGCACATGTTAAGGTTGAACATTGACATTTTTGTAGCTTCAATGATGCTTATAGAGTTTCCTAAAAGTCCACGTATGTCTCATTGATGGGCTATAATACAGTGGTATACCTTATTATAATATGTAATAAATACTCTACATATTATAGAAGAATTTAATAAGGAAACATTGAGTTTACAGTATGTAAACGCCTTAAAATAACCTACAGTACGGATGACATTAAAACAGACCCAGTTGCTAGGGCAACCAAGCATGACAGTAAAACAGACCCAGTTGCTAGGGCAACCAAGCATGACATTAAAACAGACCCAGTTGCTAGGGCAACCAAGCATTACATTAATACAGACCCAGTTGCTAGGTCAACCAAGCATGACATTAAAACAGACCCAGTTGCTAGGTCAACCAAGCATGACATTAAAACAGACCCAGTTGCTAGGTCAACCAAGCATGACATTAAAACAGACCCAGTTGCTAGGTCAACCAAGAATGACATTAAAACAGACCCAGTTGCTAGGTCAACCAAGCATGACATTAAAACAGACCCAGTTGCTAGGTCAACCAAGCATGACATTAAAACAGACCCAGTTGCTAGGTCAACCAAGCATGACATTAAAACAGACCCAGTTGCTAGGTCAACCAAGCATGACATTAAAACAGACCCAGTTGCTAGGTCAACCAAGCATGACATTAAAACAGACCCAGTTGCTAGGTCAACCAAGCATGAGAGTAAAAAATACCCAACTGATGGTTAAATTAACCCGTGTTCTGTTAATACTAACAACCCAACATATTGGGTTATTCACGCAACCAAACTGTCTGGGTCAAAATAACCCAACATGTTCTTTCCACTACTTAACCTGCGCTGGGGTACTAAATACACCAGATTGAGTGCAGTGCAGACATACCTTCACCCCAAGACCTATTCTGAACAGGAGTGCTGTGCTCGCCTAAGTGGTGGAGAAACTGAAGAAGACAGGACTCCAGGCTGCTCCTCCTGCTCACTGTCATGCTGGACCTTTAGATGTGGGGTGTGACATCCTCAGTGCAGAGAGACCTTCACTCCAAGGCCTAATCTGAGGATAAATAACATGTTGGCTGAGATGGTGGAGAAACTGAAGAAGACAGGACTCCAGGCTGCTCCCCCTCCTGCTCTGTGCTATGCTGGACCTGGAGATGTGGCGTGTGATGTCTGCACTGGGACCAGAAAGCAGAAAGCCCTCATGTCCTGTCTGGTGTGTCTGGCCTCTTACTGTGAGACTCACCTCCAACCTCACTATGAATCTCCTGCTTTGAAGAAGCACCAGCTGGTCAAAGCCACCGTACAGCTATAGGACCAGCTTTAACATTGCAGATATATTGGGGCTTCTATCTGTGTAATTGTCTGCATCATTTCCAATCCCCCATATATATGTTTTGTAAATATTATTTTAAATATATGTTCCTTCTTTATTATTTTCCCCTAACCCTACCACCCCTCCTAAACTAATGGACAAACAATACTTAGGCTTCCACTTCCAGCTTATAAATGTACATACTACATACATTTCCCAGACACTACATTTTACATTAGTTATCTTTTGTTTGTTTTTAGTCCCCGCCTTCAGCTACCCGAAGCCCCTCCCATCTATCTCTGAAGACCATCCAGTTTTGATTTCTAGCTGCCATACAGTGCATTCGGAAAGTATTCAGACCCTTTGACTTTTTCAACATTTTATTACGTTACAGCCTTATTCTAAAATTGATTAAATAAAAAATGTTCCTCATCACTCTACCCACAATACCACATAATGACAAAGCGAAAACAGGTTTTTATTTTTACACACTTATTGAAAATACAAGACAGAAATACCTTATTTACATAAGTATTCAGACCCTTTGCTATGAGACTCAAAATTGAGCTCAGGTGCATCCTGTTTCCATTGATCTTCCTTGAGATGTTTCTACAACTTGATTGGAGTCCACCTGTGGTAAATTCAATTGATTGGACATGATTTGTAAAGGCACACAGCTGTCTATATAAGGTCCCACAGTTGACAGTGCATGTCAGAGCAAAAACCAAGCCATGAGGTCGAAGGAATTGTCCGTAGAGCTCTGAGACAGGATTGTGTTGAGGCACAGATCTGGGGAAGGGTCCCAAAACATTTCTGCAACATTGAAGGTCCCCAAGATCACAATGGCCTCCATCATTCTTAAATGGAAGAAGTTTGTAACCACCAAGACTCTTCCTAGAGCTGGCCGCCTGGCCAAACTGAGCATCGGGGGAGAAGGGCCTTGGTCAGGGAAGTGACCAAGAACCCGATGGTAACTCTGACAGAGCTCCAGAGTTCCTCTGTGGAGATGGGAGAAACTTCCAGAAGGAAAACCACCTCTGCAGCACTCCACCAATTAGGCCTTTATGGTAGAGTGGCCAGACGGAAGATTTTATTTTTATTTTTATTTTTTATTTTGCATCAGTAAATAATGTATTGTGTCATTTTGGAGTCGCTTAAACATATTATGTTCTTATTTCCAAACTGACTCAATACGTAATTTACCATTCAAATATATTGGGATATTGTTTATAGATGAGGATATTGTTTTTATGCAGATTTTTGAAAATTCGCATGAAAATCTGTTTCCATTCGACTGCCAACAGATTTTCATGTGAATATTGTAAAATCTTCATAAAAACGTGAATTTTACCAGCAGAGATGTTTCCATCAAATTGACGTGTTGAAGATAAATGGCTGTGCGTGATGATGTAATGCACATACAAATATATTTTTGGGAAAATACAAAAACCGGTTAAAAACTTTCTGTTAAATGGGTTTCCATCACATTTTCAACTCTACCGATGGTTTTGTCAGATTTGGTTGTGAATTATACAGTGAACGTGCCCACTCTGGACAGGCTACCTACATGATGACATTATTATGGACAAAAGACCCTCGATATTTATTGGAAAGGAGCATCAAGCTCATCACCGTGCACTTTCACCACCCTGTGAAGTTCAGCATAACTTATTTCATCTGTAGCTTAATAAACTGCATGGTTTCCCGAGTCGTAGTGGGAGGACCACATCACATATCATCGTGTGACTCCAAGTTTACTTCAATATGATGGTTATTATATCAATATTTGTGCATAAAGCCGTTTTCACCGCCATTTCTCGCTTAATTAATTCTACAGAGGTATTTGCACCCCACTGCATCCACATGTTTCTTTCCAATTTATGATCATTTTACATGACTGAAAATGAAAGAAAACTTTTGATTTTACATATTCATCATTCACCACTGTGGCTTCTGAATAGGTCACTGTACATTTATGGAACCTTTAAAACGTTGTAATGTTTTACCACAACCTTATATTTGGTTACACGTCACTATGGCTTCCATCCCTATATACCTCAGTGCATCCATCCAGGACTAACGTCTCCAAACAGATCTAAAAGGCCTCCCCCACCACTCAGACTTTCAATGAAATTAAAGTTATCTCTGATTCTCTGCTGTGCAGTTTGTTGTATGGACATTGCAGAGGCCCTTTTAAAATATCCACTCTGCTGTCTGGATCTACCAAAGGATCCAGTTACTATTCCCTGTGGACACAGCTGTATGCAACGTCATCTTCTTAGCTTGACTTCCATCCCCCAAAAAACCTGTAGATACAGAGTACACAGTCAAGAGGAAGCCACTCCCTGTCCTCTGGTGTAGAGTTCCATGAAACAGAAAGTCATTTTTGACACCCTGTTGCTCAACCTTCAGGTGAAAGCACTAAAATGGCTGACAATCTAGAACTGTTCTTTTGCTCCGTCTGTCTGGATCCACTGAAGGATCCGGTGACTACTGCCTGTGGACACAGCTACTGTATGGGCTGTATTAAAGAAAGCTGGGATCAGGATGATCTGAAAGGGGTCTACACCTGTCCCCACACTCTAAAACATGTGGGGTTGTTTGGTTGACCCAAATGTTGGGTTGCAGGCCTTGGGTCACTTAGTTGGGTTGTTTTCTTTAAAAACTGCTGGGTTATGGATGCTGGGTGTTGGGTTATTGTTGCTTGGTTATTGAGATATGACCCATTAGGTCAGATCAGAAGACTGTAGGCATAGTTTAGTAGGGGTGTGGCTTTCAGATAGTTATTTTTAGCCACCCATGAGAGTAAATATAATTCCTGTTCATCTGGTCTGTTGCGTAGTTAGCACATGTTAAGGTTGAACATTGACATTTGTGTAGCTTCAATTATGCTTATAGAGTTTCCTAAAAGTCCACATATGTCTCATTTTTGGGCTATGATACAGTGGTATACCTTATTATAATATGTAATAAATACTCTACATATTATAGAAGAATTTAATAAGGAAAAATTGAGTTTACAGTATGTAAACGCCTTAAAATAACCTACAGTAAGGATGACATTAAAACAGACCCAGTTGCTAGGGCAACCAAGCATGACTGTCACGCCCTGGCTCTGGGGACTCTATTATGTTGAGCCAGGGTGTGTAAAGTATATGTGTTTTGTTCTAGGTTTCACATTCTAGTATTGTTTTTCTATGTTGGCCTGAGTGGCTCCCAATCAGAGGCAACGAGTGTCAGCTGTCGTTGGTTGTCTCTGATTGGGAGCCATATTTAAACTGTCTGTTTTCCCTTTGTGTTTTGTGGGATCTTGTTTCTAGTCTGTTCATGTTAGACCGTGAACTGTCACGTATCGTTTGTTGTTTTTGATCGTGTCTCTAATAAAAGAGTATGTTTGCCTGCAACGCTGCGCCTTGGTCCTCATCTCTGTTAGACGATCGTGACAGAAGATCCCACCAGAACTGGACCAAGCAGCCTAGTGAGGAGCAGAGAGGGTGGACTTGGGAGCAGTGGAGGAAGAGCTTCGACTGGGTCAAGCCGAATGAGGAGCTGAATGGCGGGAATTGGAAGCAGATGAGCGAGAGTTGGGCGAGAACTATAGAGGCCTGGCCCACGGGGAAGAGAGACTCCCAGAAATTTTTTAGGGGGGGGCTCACGACGTCGGGGCAGCAGGAGGCCGCGATAGAGCGGCCCAGCGGATTGGCAGAGGAGGCCGCCAGGATACGGGGGCCACTGGTCGAAGAGGGGATGGAAGGTGTAGAGGCACGGCGAGAGGTACTGGGGTGTGTTACCAGTCCGGTCCGGCCCGTTCCAGATCCCGGTGTAGGGCCAGTGGTGTGTGTCCCCAGTACGGTCCGGTCTGTTCCTGCTCCCCGCACCAAGTCAGTGGTGCGTTCCGTCAGCCCAGCGCGGCCCGTTCCTGCTCCCTGCACCAAGTCAGTGGTGCGTTCCGTCAGCCCAGCTCGGCCCGTTCCTGCTCCCCGCACCAAGTCAGTGGTGCGCTTCGTCAGCCGGCACGGCCCGTTCCTGCTTCCCGCACCAAGTCAGTGGTGCGCTTCGTCAGCCCAGCGCGGCCCGTTCCTGCTCCCCGCACCAAGTCAGTGGTGCGTTCCGTCAGCCCAGCTCGGGCCGTTCCTGCTCCCCGCACCAAGTCAGTGGTGCGCTTCGTCAGCCCGGCACGGCCCGTTCCTGCTTCCCGCACCAAGTCAGTGGTGCGCTTCGTCAGCCCTGTCCGGCCCGTTCCTGCTCCCCGCACCAAGTCAGTGGTGCGTTTCGTCAGCCCAGCTCGGCCCGTTCCTGCTCCCCGCACCAAGTCAGTGGTGCGCTTCGTCAGTCCGGCACGGCCCGTTCCTGCTCCCCGCACCAAGTCAGTGGTGCGCTTCGTCAGCCCGGTCCGGCCCGCTCCTGCTCCCCGCACCAAGTCAGTGGTGCGTTTCGTCAGCCCGGCTCGGCCCGCTCCTGCTCCCCACACCAAGCCAGTGGTGTGCGTCGTCAGTCCGGCACGGCCCGTGCCTGTTCCACCGGTGGCTGGTCCGGCACCGGTCAGATGCTTCACGCCGGAGCTAGAGCAATCCGCTCCACCAGTGTGCAGTCCAGCTCCGGCCAGCGGGGCCAGACCGGACCAGGGGTACTTTGGGGGGTTGGAGCGGGGATCAGGCCCGGAGCCGGATCCGCCGCCTAAGCGGAGTGCCCACCCGGTCCCTCCCCTGTGGTATTTGGTGGGCGCGGTCGGAGTCCGCGCCTTTAGGGGGGGGTACTGTCACGCCCTGGCTCTGGGGACTCTATTATGTTGAGCCAGGGTGTGTAAAGTATATGTGTTTTGTTCTAGGTTTCACATTCTAGTATTGTTTTTCTATGTTGGCCTGAGTGGCTCCCAATCAGAGGCAACGAGTGTCAGCTGTCGTTGGTTGTCTCTGATTGGGAGCCATATTTAAACTGTCTGTTTTCCCTTTGTGTTTTGTGGGATCTTGTTTCTAGTCTGTTCATGTTAGACCGTGAACTGTCACGTATCGTTTGTTGTTTTTGATCGTGTCTCTAATAAAAGAGTATGTTTGCCTGCAACGCTGCACCTTGGTCCTCATCTCTGTTAGACGATCGTGACAATGACATTAAAACAGACCCAGTTGCTAGGTCAACCAAGCATGACATTAAAACAGACCCAGTTGCTAGGTCAACCAAGCATGACATTAAAACAGACCCAGTTGCTAGGTCAACCAAGCATGACATTAAAACAGACCCAGTTGCTAGGTCAACCAAGCATGACATTAAAACAGACCCAGTTGCTAGGTAAACCAAGCATGACATTAGAACAAACCCAGTTGCTAGGTCAACCAAGCATGACATTAAAACAGACCCAGTTGCTAGGTCAACCAAGCATGACATTAAAACAGACCCAGTTGCTAGGTCAACCAAGCATGACATTAAAACAGACCCAGTTGCTAGGTCAACCAAGCATGACATTAGAACAGACCCAGTTGCTAGGTCAACCAAGCATGACATTAGAACAAACCCAGTTGCTAGGTCAACCAAGCATGACATTAAAACAGACCCAGTTGCTAGGTCAACCAAGCATGACATTAAAACAGACCCAGTTGCTAGGTCAACCAAGCATGACATTAAAACAGACCCAGTTGCTAGGTCAACCAAGCATGACATTAAAACAGACCCAGTTGCTAGGTCAACCAAGCATGAGAGTAAAAAATACCCAACTGATGGTTAAATTAACCCGTGTTCTGTTAATACTAACAACCCAACATATTGGGTTATTCACGCAACCAAACTGTCTGGGTCAAAATAACCCAACATGTTCTTTCCACTACTTAACCTGCGCTGGGGTACTAAATAAACCAGATTGAGTGCAGTGCAGACATACCTTCACCCCAAGACCTATTCTGAACAGGAGTGCTGTGCTCGCCTAAGTGGTGGAGAAACTGAAGAAGACAGGACTCCAAGCTGCTTCTCCTGCTCACTGTCATGCTGGACCTTTTAGATGTGGGGTGTGACATCCTCAGTGCAGACAGACCTTCACTCCAAGGCCTACTCTGAGGATAAATAACATGTTGGCTGAAGTGGTGGAGAAACTGAAGAAGACAGGACTCCAGGCTGCTCCCCCTCCTGCTCTGTGCTATGCTGGACCTGGAGATGTGGCGTGTGATGTCTGCACTGGGACCAGAAAGCAGAAAGCCCTCATGTCCTGTTTGGTGTGTCTGGCCTCTTACTGTGAGACTCACCTCCAACCTCACTATGAATCTCCTGCTTTGAAGAAGCACCAGCTGGTCAAAGCCACCGTACAGCTATAGGATCAGCTTTAACATTGCAGATATATTGGGGCTTCTATCTGTGTAATTGTCTGCATCATTTCCAATCCCCCATATATATGTTTTGTAAATATTATTTTAAATATATTTTCCTTCTTTATTATTTTCCCCTAACCCTACCACCCCTCCTAAACTAATGGACAAACAATACTTAGGCTTCCACTTCCAGCTTATAAATGTACATACTACATACATTTCCCAGACACTACATTTTACATTAGTTATCTTTTGTTTGTTTTTAGTCCCCGCCTTCAGCTACCCGAAGCCCCGCCCATCTATCTCTGAAGACCATCCAGTTTTGATTTCTAGCTGCCATACAGTGCATTCGGAAAGTATTCAGACCCTTTGACTTTTTCAACATTTTATTACGTTACAGCCTTATTCTAAAATTGATTAAATAAAACATTTTCCTCATCACTCTACCCACAATACCACATAATGACAGTGTGTCTCTATACCTCAGTCTCTGAAGACACCCAGCAATGGTTAGGATTATTAGAGAAGCTTTTCCTGCTGAAAGGCAGTTTCATTTCATCTGGTTGCAGAAAACAATTCATTGGATATGTTCGTAACCCCGTCCACCTATAAGATGTGGGGGGTTTCTGTCTGACTAAGAAGAGATACAAAGAACTCTGATTGTAAAACGTCTTCTCTTTTTAGTCCTAGATATGGCTAGGGTTAGGGTTACTGCTGAATGTAGTAACTCTAACCCTGACCCTAGGCCTAACAGTAATACCCACACTGTAATGTAAAGTATTACCTCATTCTCAATGATCAGTCAATACATACAGTATTCATTTAAACTACAGTATATTGTGTCAATATCAAGCCCCCCCATTACAACCACTTATGAATTATTATAGACACTTATAATCAGTGTTATAACACATAAGTGTATTATAAGGCATTATGAAGCTTATTAAAGTAATTATAATATGTACTTCATAGGAACTGTTACCCTTTATATATTCTAACAACTCATATTTGTTAGATTCATTCCAAATGAAGGGCCCTAACCTAGAAACTAAAATATTTGTCTCCCTCTCCATGTTGAATGCAGTTCTCTCTCTATCCCTCCCTCCCTACCTCCCTCTAACCTCACCTATCTGGCAGAACCAGGAAGTCCACGCCCTCCCAAAAACTCACTTCTGTGGAAACGAAACTGATCTGAGTCTCTGTGTCGTCTGTCTGTGTGAGAGTGAACAACCATCCAAATGGCTCAGCTGGACCAGGAACAGTTCTGTTGTTCTGTCTGTCTGGATCTACTGAAGGAGCCGGTCACTACTGCCTGTGGACACAGTTACTGTAGGAGCTGTATTGAGGGCTGCTGGGATCAGGATGTTCTGAAAGGGGTCTATAGCTGTCCTCAGTGCAGAGAGACCTTCACTCCAAGGCCTAATCTGAGGAAAAATAACATGTTGGCTGAGATGGTGGAGAAACTGAAGAAGACTGGACTCCAGGCTGCTCCCCCTCCTGCTCTGTGCTATGCTGGACCTGGAGATGTGGCGTGTGATGTCTGCACTGGGACCAGAAAGCAGAAAGCCCTCATGTCCTGTCTGGTGTGTCTGGCCTCTTACTGTGAGACTCACCTCCAACCTCACTATGAATCTCCTGCTTTCAAGAAGCACAAGCTGGTCAAAGCCACCGCACAACTACAGGAGAAGATCTGCTCTCATCATGACAAACTGCTGGAGTTTTACTGTCGTACCGATCAGCAGTGTATCTGTTATCAGTGTGTGATGGATAAACATAAAGGCCATGATACAGTGTCAGCTGCAACAGAGAGGACTGAGAAACAGGTAAGACCAGAACTACTTGTTGGTGACTGTCTGATAAACAAAGAATTAAAGATACAGTAGGAACTAAGGCTGTTTGAATATGAGATCATTCAAATTAAATCGATCCACGGCAGAACAAATATGAACACAAACCTTGAGTATATTGATATGTTAACCCAGATTCTCCAAATGTATCACCATTTTCTAAAGTCAAACACCATTATCAAACATCATTATCATTCATTATCAAACATCATTGTAATTCGTTATCAAACACCATTATCATTCGTTATCAAACACCCAATCAGCTCCCCTGTTTTGTGCACTGTTAAAACTATAATCATTCACATAACAATATAATAATATAATTTCACACAGACTCTTCCTCAACATATTAATCCCTATCTTCTATGGGCCCTATGTCCCATTACTATACTATTGATCTACTGGACAAATAAAGCTTGATAGCTCATTGAAGAGTGATTCTCCACAGAGGCAGCTGGGGATGAGTCAGCAGAAAGTCCAGCAGAGATTCCAGGAGAGAGAGAAGGACCTGAAGGAGCTCCAACAGGCTGTGGAGTCTCTCAAGGTGAGTATTGTTGACCAGAGGAGACACACCATTTCACTTCTCTCCTCCAGTCAGAGAGAGAGAGAGAGGGGCCCGTCTCCAATCCCACTGGCTCCACTGTTGGGAACAGGCTGTCTGGACCCCTTTCAGAGAATAGACTGCTTAATGTAACTGACGGGTAATGAACCCGGGTCTACTGTGGGAGAAACCATCATCTTGACCAAAAGGACATTCCCTATTGTTCTGACTGATTTAAAGTAGCAAGCGGCTGTACCTCTTCACATAACCATGAGTAACCATGAGCGACTCATGTCTGCTATACATTAACAGGGAGCTCTCTCTCTCGATTCAATTAAATGGGCTTTATTGGCATTGGAAACATATGTTACATTACCAAAGCAAGTAAAATAAATAATAAACAAATCAGAAATTAACAGTAAACGTTACACTCACAAAAGTTTAAAAGAAATAGAGACATAAAAATTAATCAAAATCAAAATCAAATGTTATAACTCAAGTGCAAACAGAGTGAGCCATTCGCCAGACTGAGTTCTGGAGGTGAAATGGAAATGAATGAGGGAGAGTTAAGTGAGGTAGAAGGTGTGGTGAAGAGCTCAGAACCAGAGCCTGGCATCAATGGACATGATAAAGAAGAATCTGGTGCAGTAGGAGATACACTGTAGGACAAAGTGGATCCATACCTTTTGGCAGATCCATTTGTGGTTTCAGGGTGGGTGGGAAAGGAGTTGGGTGCAGTTGAATCAGTGAAGGTAACCTGTAGTGGACTTGTGATATTTGTTTGTGTTTCTTCTGACCAGAGGGAGTGGGCGCTCCGTGTCACGCAACTTGGGTCAAGATCTGTTTCTTGCTTTGCTCTTAGGAACAGGGCACCATTGAAAGGAGTGATTTCTGGGGTAGCGTTAAGTGTGGAGGTGGAGCAATTAAGGTTGAAGACTGCTGGTGTTTGTGATTCCCGCCGTTTGGTGCAACACAGACCCGGTGGTGAGCGTGGTGAAACAGAGGAGTCAGTCCTTTTGAGTTATGAGTCTTTAACAGAGAAAGTCATGTTATGATATATCAGTTATCTTGATTCGAGCTTTTGTGCCAAATCCATAAATTCAGGTGCAACGTTTATGGTCATTTCGCAGCAGTTTGTGGGAGGGAAATTCCAAGATGTTTTATGTGTGTGGAAGAGAATGGGATAAAGGATTGTTCTGGTGAATAAAGTTTGTGCTGAATCCACTGTGCTGTTTCAGGTGCAACATTTATGGTCATGTTGCAGCAGTTTGTAGGAGGGAGATTCCAAGATGTGGGAATTGTGCAGGAGGGGATAGAGGATTGTGTAGTTTCGGTGGATAAAGTTGTGTGTGTCAACTGTTGGGATGCCCATGTTGCTGGGGATCGGAAGTGTCCGGTGCGAGAGAGGCAGGTTGAGGTGGCTAGAGTCAGAGTAGTGCAGAAGGTGTCGTATGCTGAGGCAGTGAAGGAAGTAGAGGAGGATGGGTCAAGGGTGAGAGATCCTGAGAGGATCCCTGTGAGTAGTAGATCTGTGCCAGCACAGAGGGATAGGCCAACGAGGGATATATGCTTTAGGAAAGTTAGCTTCTTAGAGTTCATAGCAATGGTTATCAACTGTACCGCAGAAATGGAACGTAAATCACTGAAAATAGATGTTGTGGTGGCAGCTGCAGAGAAGTATTTGGGCATACAAGATTTGACTTCAGAAGAGTTACAGGGTGTGTTGAGTGGTGGTGTCCCGTCCTCCCAGGCCGTTGGCATGGTGCAGGAGCAGATAGGGTCAAAGTAGTGGAATGGGGTAGTGGGTATTTAATGAGTGTAGGGTTAGATAGAAGGGTGTTTTTTTTAATTATTATAATTTCCCCTTTTCCCATTTTGTGTCACAAAGTATCATGGATTTATATTATAGTCCAGTTGGGGGCGGTAATGCAACATATTGGATGCCAACCGCCGTTAAACTCCAAAGAAGAAGAACCGTTACATTATGTCTATGTACAGTATTGTAACGATGTTCATGTCTCTCTCATTCATTAACTTTCATGGTAGTTGGTTGTGTGGGTCTCTGGTTATGAATAGGGTGCTGACAGACAATTGTTGATGGATATTTATAGAGCTCTGATCAGGACGACAACTGATTACGGGTGTATAGTTTATCGAACAAGGCAAAACTTGGCTTCAGAAGCTGGACAGAATCCAGTATATAGCTTTAAGGATATGTATTGGTGCATTTAAATCAACATCTGTATGTGCCTTACTGGTGGAGGCAGGAGAGATGCCTTTGGATATACAGCGTAAAAAATGGTCATTATCTTATTGGGTTGAAAGGCTGTGAGGTTGAGCATCCCACTGCTACTGTTCTAGATGACTGTTGGGAATATGCTAGTAGACAAGGCAGTGGTTTTGGTTGGACAGTTGGAAAACTTGCTGATGAGAGTGGTTTGAGGGAGTTGGAGGTTGGCCCTTCTGTGGTGATAGGGGATGTTCCTCCATGGTTACTCCTAGACCCTGTTGTTGATCTAACCTTGGTAGAGAAAAGGAAAGATTGGTCAGAAGTCAGTGATATAGAGAAACTGGTTGACAATTACATTGGTAGAAGATTTTATGTTTTTTTACCGCTTTTCACAGATGGATCCAAGGACCCAGATAGTGGGCTCACAGGAGCAGGCGTTTACGTTCCTGAATTTGATGTGCAGATATGTAGAAGACTAACAGATGAACTGTCAGTATACTCAGTTGAACTGTTGGCGATAATAGTTGCCCTCCAGTGGGTGGAGGACGTACAACCTGTTAGAATTATAGTATGGTCAGATTCTATGTCTGTATTGAATAGTTTATCATCTGGTAAATCTAATAGGAGTGACCTGCTATTGGAGGTATTAATGTTATTATGGAGAATTGAGAGAATGGGTTTAGTAGTGAGATTCTGCTGGGTCCCAGCACATTCGGGTATGGAAGGGAATGAAATTGTAGACCAGTTAGCTAAAAGAGCTTTGAAACGAGATATAATTGATATTAATGTTCCACTGGGTAGAGGTGAGGCCAAATGTAAGATCAGAGCCATTTTGATAGATGTGTGGCAGAAGAGATGGTACTCTGAGCACAAGGGCCGGCATTTATATGAATAGTTTACAGTTTTACAGAAAGATCGATGGACCAAGATTCAAAAGTCAGATTAGGAAGGAAGATGTGGTGTTTACTAGATTGTGCTTAGGACATTGTACATTGATCTCGTCATTACATCTGGTTGGCAAGCATGGGAATGATTTGTGTCTGGAGGGTACGTCGATGAAACGGTGGAGCATGTGTTGTTATATTGTTGTAAGTATGTTGAAGAGAGGGAAAGTTTGAAGTGTAGGGTCATTGAGGTTGGACGGGGTTGGGGGGGTTTGGAAGGGATTTTGGGGATGGGGGAGGGTCTATTAGAAGTTAGTAGGGCTCTTCTTTATTTTCTCAGAAGTACTGTCACGATCGTCTGAAGGATGAGACCAAAGCGCAGCGTGTTGAGCGAACATCGTAGACTTTATTTATTAAGAAACCACGATCGAAAACAACAAACCAAAAATAGACGAAAGTGAAGTCCAATGCTGAATAACACAAACAGCAATACGGAAACAAAAACCCACAAACAAAGGTGAAACCACACAGATTAAATATGGCTCCCAATCAGAGATAACGAGCCGAACAGCTGACACTCGTTACCTCCGATTGGGAGTCATATGCCTAATCAACAACAAAACCCAAACATAGAAAATGAACAACCAGATCCCACATAGAAATACACCCAAAAGAAAATGACAACCCTGGCTCACAACAAAGAGTCCCGGAGCCAGAACGTCACAGTACCCCCCCCTAAAGGCGCGGACTGCGACCGCGCCTCACAACCCCACAATAGGGGAGGGCTGGGTGGGTGTTTCTCCCCGGAGGCGGTTCCGGCTCCGGGCTTGACCACCACCCCACTATAGTACCTACCCGCTTTCTTAACCTCCTCCCAATGACCACCCTCCACTTAAACCCACCTGGATTAATGGGCAGCACCGGACTAAGAGGTAGCACCAGGCTAAGGGGCAGCACTGGACTAAGGGGCAGCACTGGACTAAGGGGCAGCACTGGACTAAATGGCGGATCCTGGCTGGCTGGCTCTGACGGATCCTGGCTGGACGGCTCTGGCGGATCCTGGCTGGACGGCTCATGGCTGGCTGACGGATCTGGCTGCTCATGGCTGGCTGACGGATCTGGCGGCTCATGGCTGGCTGACGGATCTGGCCACTCATGGCTGGCGGAAGGCTCTGGCTGATCCCGTCTGGCGGAAGGCTCTGGCTGCTCCTGTCTGGCGGAAGGCTCTGGCTGATCCGGTCTGACGGAAGGCTCTGGCTGCTCCTGTCTGGCGGAAGGCTCTGGCTGATCCTGTCTGGCGGAAGGCTCTGGCTGATCCTGTCTGGCGGAAGGCTCTGGCTGATCCTGTCTGACGGAAGGCTCTGGCTGCTCCTGTCTGGCGGAAGGCTCTGGCTGATCCTGTCTGGCGGAAGGCTCTGGCTGATCCTGTCTGGCGGAAGGCTCTGGCTGATCCTGTCTGGCGGAAGGCTCTGGCTGATCCTGTCTGGCGAAGAGCTCTAGCGGCTCCGGTCTGGCGGACGGCTCTGAAGGCTCATGGCAGACGGGCGGCTTTGCAGGCTCAGTACAGACGGGCAGTTCAGACGGCGTTGGGCAGACGGACAGTTCAGACGGCGTTGGGCAGACGGGCAGTTCAGACGGCGTTGGGCAGACGGGCAGTTCAGACGGCGTTGGGCAGACGGGCAGTTCAGGCGCCGTTGTGCAGACGGGCAGTTCAAGCGCCGTTGGGCAGACGGGCAGTTCAAGCGCCGTTGGGCAGACGGGCAGTTCAGGCGCCGTTGGGCAGACGGCAGACTCTGGCCGTCTGAGGCGCACCGTAGACCTGATGCGTGGTGCCGGAACTGGAGGTACCAGGCTGAGGACACGCATCTCAGGGCTAGTGCGGGGAGAAGCAACAGGGCATGCAGGACCCTGGGGACGCACATAAGTCCTAGTGCGTGGTGCCGGAACTGGTGGTCCCGGGCTGAGGACACGCATCTCAGGGCTAGTGCGGGGAGTCGGAACAGGGCATGCTGGACCCTGGGGACTCCCATAACGCCTAGTGCGGGGAGCCGGAACAGGCCGGGCGGGGCTGGCGACGCGCACCGTATCCCTGGTGCGAGTGGCCGGAACAGGCCGGGCCGGGCTGGTGAAGCGCACCGTATCCCTGGTGCGTGGAGTAGGAACAGGCCGGGCTGGGCTGGCGAAGCGCACCGTATCCCTGGTGCGTGGAGTAGGAACAGGCCGGGCTGGGCTGGCGAAGCGCACCGTATCCCTGGTGCGTGGAGTAGGAACAGGCCGGGCTGGGCTGGCGAAGCGCACCGTATCCCTGGTGCGTGGAGTAAGAACAGGCCGGGCTGGGCTGGCGCAGCGCACCGTATCCCTGGTGCGTGGAGTAGGAACAGGCCGGGCTGAGCTGGCGACGCGCACCGCATACTTGGTGCGTATGGCAGGAACAGGCCGAACCGGGCTGGCGACGCGCACCTTACACTTAGTGCGAGGGACCGGAACAGGCTGTACCGTACGGGGAACACACACTACTGGCTGCACCTTGGGACTAGGAACGGGCCGGACCGAACTGGTTACACACCCCAGTACCTCACGCCGTGCCTCAACACCTTCCCTCTCTGCTTCACCCAGTAGCCCCCTTGACCTGGTAGCCCACTGAATCCTACCCTTCTCTGCCTCCGTCAGCCCCCTTAACCTGGCCGCCTTCTGACTCTCCCTTGTGGCAGCCTCCTGCTGCTCCGTCGCCCAAGCCATGTGCCCCCCCCAAAAAATTTCTTGGGGTTGCCTCTCGTCCTTACGACGTTGGCTCTGCCGACGCCGTTGCTCCTCTCGCCTTCGCCTCTCCACCGTCTCGCTCCATGGACGACGATCCATACCGTCCAGGATTTCTTCCCACGTCCAGGACCCCTTTCCGTCCAAAAGCTCTTCCCATGTCCAGACCCTCGGCTCCTGGACACGCTGCTTGGTCCTCTTTTGGTGGGTTTTTCTGTCACGATCGTCTGAAGGATGAGACCAAAGCGCAGCGTGTTGAGCGAACATCGTAGACTTTATTTATTAAGAAACCACGATCGAAAACAACAAACCAAAAATAGACGAAAGTGAAGTCCAATGCTGAATAACACAAACAGCAATACGGAAACAAAAACCCACAAACAAAGGTGAAACCACACAGATTAAATATGGCTCCCAATCAGAGATAACGAGCCGAACAGCTGACACTCGTTACCTCCGATTGGGAGTCATATGCCTAATCAACAACAAAACCCAAACATAGAAAATGAACAACCAGATCCCACATAGAAATACACCCAAAAGAAAATGACAACCCTGGCTCACAACAAAGAGTCCCGGAGCCAGAACGTCACAAGTACTGAGTTAGGTAGGAGGATTTAGAAATGTTGGAAACCGTGATTGACCACACACTCCAGCACAGTAGGTGGCGGCATGCACCTTTAACGTTGGTTTGTGGACCGCCATTATATCATAGAAGAAGAAGTTGGTTATGTGAGAGTTTTGTGGTTCGTGAGGAGGGCTACTATTCTTTTTTCTTGTAGTTCATGCGTATTTTCTGAATTTATTTTCTGATGGTGGAGGGTTTGTTTATTGGTTTCCACTGTTTATCGTTTAGAGTTGAGGGGGGAGTAGGGGTAGTTTGTTAGGGCGGCGTGATGGCCTCAACCGAGTGGAGAAGAAACGCTGTCGCTTCGGGTGCGTTCCGGAGAAAGGTGTGGAGGAAGTTTTGCTCATGGTCGGCGAACAGGTTGGAGCGGAACATCTGGACTCTGCATCCAGAATGAACAAGGCGGTGGTTGTGTTAATGAAAAAGGTTTGTCTTGTTGTGAGGGGTGTGTTGGTGCAGATGTCGCCTCTTTCGATAAGAGTTGTGGTGGCTAATCTGCCTCCGTTTATTGCTTACGAACAGACCGCAAGTAGTTGGTTAGTTTTGGTAAATTTGCAAGTGGTTTTCGTGTGCTCTCGGCTGGGTGCCAAGCGGAATCTGTTAAACATGTCTCTTTTCGTAGACAAGTGTTTGTTTCTTAACAAACTTCAAGGTTACACAGGGGAGGGGTGGAACACAGGGTTTGCTAGCACAGATAGTTTTCGGTGTTTCTAGTGTGGGGATCATCAGTTATAGGCTACAAGCAGCAATATGATTGATAGGTAGGACAGGTATTGAACCCAAATAATCCCTACTCAGATGCGCTAACCTCAACCCTAGTAAACATGCATTATAAAAACCTTCTATATAAAATTATCTCATTGGGAGTAAATAGCCTCTGAATAGAAAAGAAAAAACACTGCATCTTCCAGCCCACCAATAAATTACATAATGCAACCGTAGCGGTTAGCATATTTACCTCAACATGCCCCTCACTTGCGTGAGAAGGCAGAGTGCTCGATGCTGGTTGATGAATTTGACAATTAATGTACTAGGAAAATACGTTTTTGTCGACCAGAGGTGACTGAATTAATGTTTAGGCTTATTGATAATCATTATAGTAATGAAGTATAATTTCAAAACATGAGCATAAAACAGGTAATAATAAACATGAATCATCATTATATTACTTCACAGTAATGTGTTAAATGCTTTTTCAGTCCTTCCTCTTGCGTTAGCAGTGTGGAAAGGGACAGTAAAAAGCTCAGGCAGGAGTTTTCCTGTGAAACGAACCCACAACCCTGGCGTTGCAAGCGCCATGCTCTACCAACTGAGCTACACGGTAGTAGTGCATGGCCAAGTGGTGGTGCGCAGGCCGTGGAGAAAGCGGTGGTGGGGAGGGTTGCAGCTGGGCTACATGAGCTGAGGCAGGTTTCTGTAGTAACAGAGACTCCGGTGGGCGAAGGCTTGGTGGGCTCATCCCAGGAAATATTGCCTGTCATTGGGGAAGAGGCACTGATCAGGGGGGAAGTGCAGGGGGGCAGAGACTGGGGAGGAGGAGGACGGTACCGTGCCAATGGAGGAGGAGGAAGAGGGGGGAGGTGAGTCTGCGGGAGCGGAGGACAAGGCGGTCTCGTTTTCAGACGGCTCATTGGATCCAGAGCTGACAGCCAGTCAGGCTGAGGGCCCAGTATATACGCTGAGAGAACTTTCTAGGTTCCTGATGGAGACTAAAAGGGAAAAAGAAGGTTCTGCTGGAGTCTTATTTTATTGATCCTGGAAGGTTTGTAAGGTCAGTACAACACCTGATGAAGAATGAGGGGTTTAGTGTCCTCTCACCCAGGAAGCGGTATAGGCTGAGAAAATGGGTCATGGGTTCTTAAGGGCATGTCTTCAGAATCTGCTTAAATGGATGGTTTTTTCTGGCATGGCGGCTTTATGGGCTTCTCTACTGGTTTCTGATTGTGGTGATTTCCCTCCCACCTCTTATGGAGATTTCACGGTTAGACTTCCTTAACATGAACGGCGGCAGAGACTGGGGGAATATGTCAACCAAAAACATTTAAATGCCATGGCAGAAACATTAGTGCAGGGGTAGCAAAAGAGGTGTGTAAGGGTAGGTTGTTAGTGTTTAGAGCCCAAATAATGACCTTGTCTTTGCTTTCATAAATGTGTCTGCACCTGGTCCTCTGTAGCTCAGCTGGTAGAGCACGGCACTTGTAACGCCAGGGTAGTGGGTTCGATCCCCGGGACCACCCATAAACAACAACAAAAAAATATATATATATGCACGCATGACTGTAAGTGGCTTTGGATAAAAGCGTCTGCAAAATGGCACATTATATTACACATTATATTATATTATACAGGGCTCAGTTCTCTGTTTCACCAGAGGGGTTGGAAAAACAGAGTGGGGAAACCAAGAAAATCCCTTGTTTTACGTTTGTCTGATGGGCGGGTAACTTCTGTTGTGGGGAGATGAGGGAGCCTGATGGGTGGGTAACTTCTGTTGTGGGGGAGATGAGGGAGCCTGATGGGTGGGTAACTTCTGTTGTGGGGAGATGAGGGAGCCTGATGGGTGGGTAACTTCTGTTGTGGGGAGATGAGGGAGCCTGATGGGTGGGTAACTTCTGTTGTGGGGGAGATGAGGGAGCCTGATGGGTGGGTAACTTCTGTTGTGGGGAGATGAGGGAGCCTGATGGGTGGGTAACTTCTGTTGTGGGGAGGTGAGGGAGCCTGATGGGTGGGTAACTTCTGTTGTGGGGGAGATGAGGGAGCCTGATGGGTGGGTAACTTCTGTTGTGGGGAGATGAGGGAGCCTGATGGGTGGGTAACTTCTGTTGTGGGGAGATGAGGGAGCCTGATGGGTGGGTAACTTCTGTTGTGGGGGAGATGAGGGAGCCTGATGGGTGGGTAACTTCTGTTGTGGGGGAGATGAGGGAGACTGATGGGTGGGTAACTTCTGTTGTGGGGGAGATGAGGGAGCCTGATGGGTGGGTAACTTCTGTTGTGGGGAGATGAGGGAGGCTGATGGCTGGGTAACTTCTGTTGTGGGGGAGATGAGGGAGCCTGATGGGTGGGTAACTTCTGTTGTGGGGAGATGAGGGAGCCTGATGGGTGGGTAACTTCTGTTGTGGGGGAGATGAGGGAGCCTGATGGGTGGGTAACTTCTGTTGTGGGGGAGATGAGGGACCCTGATGGGTGGGTAACTTCTGTTGTGGGGAGATGAGGGAGCCTGATGGGTGGGTAACTTCTGTTGTGGGGAGATGAGGGAGCCTGATGGGTGGGTAACTTCTGATGTGAGGAGATGAGGGAGCCTGATGGGTGGGTAACTTCTGTTGTGGGGAGATGAGGGAGCCTGATGGGTGGGTAACTTCTGTTGTGGGGGAGAGGAGGGAGCCTGATGGGTGGGTAACTTCTGTTGTGGGGGAGAGGAGGGAGCCTGATGGGTGGGTAACTTCTGTTGTGGGGGAGATGAGGGAGCCTGATGGGTGGGTAACTTCTGTTGTGGGGAGATGAGGGAGCCTGATGGGTGGGTAACTTCTGTTGTGGGGAGATGAGGGAGCCTGATGGGTGGGTAACTTCTGTTGTGGGGAGATGAGGGAGCCTGATGGGTGGGTAACTTCTGTTGTGGGGGAGATGAGGGAGCCTGATGGGTGGGTAACTTCTGTTGTGGGGAGATGAGGGAGCCTGATGGGTGGGTAACTTCTGTTGTGGGGAGGTGAGGGAGCCTGATGGGTGGGTAACTTCTGTTGTGGGGGAGATGAGGGAGCCTGATGGGTGGGTAACTTCTGTTGTGGGGAGATGAGGGAGCCTGATGGGTGGGTAACTTCTGTTGTGGGGGAGATGAGGGAGCCTGATGGGCGGGTAACTTCTGTTGTGGGGAGATGTGGGAGCCTGATGGGTGGGTAACTTCTGTTGTGGGGGAGATGAGGGAGCCTGATGGGCAGGTAACTTCTGTTGTGGGGGAGATGAGGGAGCCTGATGGGTGGGTAACTTCTGTTGTGGGGAGATGAGGGAGCCTGATGGGTGGGTAACTTCTGTTGTGGGGAGGTGAGGGAGCCTGATGGGTGGGTAACTTCTGTTGTGGGGGAGATGAGGGAGCCTGATGGGTGGGTAACTTCTGTTGTGGGGAGATGAGGGAGCCTGATGGGTGGGTAACTTCTGTTGTGGGGAGATGAGGGAGCCTGATGGGTGGGTAACTTCTGTTGTGGGGGAGATGAGGGAGCCTGATGGGTGGGTAACTTCTGTTGTGGGGGAGATGAGGGAGACTGATGGGTGGGTAACTTCTGTTGTGGGGGAGATGAGGGAGCCTGATGGGTGGGTAACTTCTGTTGTGGGGAGATGAGGGAGGCTGATGGCTGGGTAACTTCTGTTGTGGGGGAGATGAGGGAGCCTGATGGGTGGGTAACTTCTGTTGTGGGGAGATGAGGGAGCCTGATGGGTGGGTAACTTCTGTTGTGGGGGAGATGAGGGAGCCTGATGGGTGGGTAACTTCTGTTGTGGGGGAGATGAGGGACCCTGATGGGTGGGTAACTTCTGTTGTGGGGAGATGAGGGAGCCTGATGGGTGGGAAACTTCTGTTGTGGGGAGATGAGGGAGCCTGATGGGTGGGTAACTTCTGATGTGAGGAGATGAGGCAGCCTGATGGGTGGGTAACTTCTGTTGTGGGGGAGAGGAGGGAGCCTGATGGGTGGGTAACTTCTGTTGTGGGGGAGAGGAGGGAGCCTGATGGGTGGGTAACTTCTGTTGTGGGGGAGATGAGGGAGCCTGATGGGTGGGTAACTTCTGTTGTGGGGAGATGAGGGAGCCTGATGGGTGGGTAACTTCTGTTGTGGGGAGATGAGGGAGCCTGATGGGTGGGTAACTTCTGTTGTGGGGAGATGAGGGAGCCTGATGGGTGGGTAACTTCTGTTGTGGGGAGATGAGGGAGCCTGATGGGTGGGTAACTTCTGTTGTGGGGGAGAGGAGGGAGCCTGATGGGTGGGTAACTTCTGTTGTGAGGAGATGAGGCCGCGGCTGTGGAGTTGTACTCTGATTTATAGAGGGCAGAACTCTGGGGTCCTGGGTGTTCTCAGGTTCTGCTCACAGACCTTTCCAATCTCTCTCTGTCACAGATAAATCAAGGTTAGACACATCAGGAGCTTAGCGGGAGTGAAGGGACATCAGTGGCAGGGGGTTGTGGGGGCTGAGAGCATGGCAGGGTATAGGTGGAGGGGCTCTATAAGCTCCCAGTGCTGGAAAGGTCAGGGGTCGTCTAGTGGAGGGTATTACATGGAGCCCTGGACACCAATAGCTGGTTGGCTCGGGTTGACCTGGGAGTTGGGGAGGGGTGTCCGTTTTCTGCAATGACAGACTGTTCATCATGTTTTTTCTGTGTTGCAAGGGTAATGCCATTTCTGTTGACGCCTTAGGGTTGAGTTTGAGTTGTACAAAATGATCAACAGTGTGGAGATGTTTCAGGAGGTATGGGGGCTCAGGGGGGCTGTCTGTACGGCTGGAGAGGAGGGGTTGGATGGACGGTTGGAATGTGGTGCTGGTTGGTGTATTGTACTGTGGTGTTGGGTACTGGATAATGTGATTGTGTGGAGGTTGTGGTGGCACGCAATGTGCTTTTAGGGGTGGGGGTGTTAGTGTAATGAGGATGGCTCATTAAAGTAAGACAAGTCTCTCTCTCTCTCTCTCTCTTAACAGCGCTCTGCACAGGCAGCAGTGGAGGACAGTGATAAGATCTTTACCGAGCTGATCCGCTCCATTGAGAGAAGGCGCTCTGAGGTGAAGGAGCTGATCAGAGCCCAAGAGAAGGCTCAAGTGAGTCAAGCTGAAGGACTCCTGGAGCAACTGGAGCAGGAGATAGCTGAGCTGAGGAAGAGAAGCACTGAGCTGGAGCAGCTCTCACACACAGAGGATCACATCCATTTCCTCCAGGTAACTCAACTGCCTTGATACATGTGATATGAAATTAAAACTCTCAATCATTTGGTTCTGTTCTCTCTCTCTGTCTCCAGAGTTATCAGTCTCTCTCCGGTACCAGTGTATCTTCAGACTTACCCAGCATCGTTGTCCGTCCTCTTCAGTACTTTGGAGATGTGAGTAAGACTGTGTCTGAACTGAGAGAGAAACTAGAAGACGTCCTTAAAGGAGAATGGACCAAGATCTCCACTACAGGTGTGTTGAAAATGATAAGAACATCAACTTTAGACCATTGAAAGTTCCCTACTAGTCATATACATGTGGAATATGGTGTGATGATAACATTCCCTCTCTCTGTGAATGTGTTTATGTGTCTGTAGTGAATATAGTGGATGTTGTACTGCCTCCAGAGCCCAAGACCAGAGAACAGTTCTTACAATGTGAGTCTCTTTATTCTGAAGTAACTAACAGTCTCTTTTTACTGACACTCCTAACAATCCCTCTAGAAATATATAGCAATAGTAGATCTAATCAAAGACTGGGTATCTATCTGACTCCTCATATTTCTCTGATTTGATCTCTGCTGTGCTCTAATCAAAGACAGGGTAGATACAGTATCTGACTTCACTTATTGTTCTAACTCCCCTCATTGGTCTCTGCTCTGCTCTTCTCCCAGATTCCTGTCAGCTCACACTGGACCCAAACACAGCAGGCACACTCCTCTCTCTGTGTGAAGGGAACAGAAAGGTGACCTATAGAGGCCAAGTCCAACCATATCCTGATCATCCAGACAGATTCACCAACTACAGTATGGTTCTGTGTAGAGAGGGTCTGTCTGGAAGCTGTTACTGGGAGGTGGAGTGGAGTGGGGGGCGTGTTGATACAGCAGTCTCATATAAAGACATCAGCAGAACAGGGACAGATGGTGGATTTGGATACAATAACAAGTCCTGGAGTTTAGAGTGTTATAGTGGTGGTTATTGGTTCAGACACAATAATGTTGGGACTAAAGTATCAGGCCCTCTGTGCTCCAGAGTAGGAGTGGACCTGGATCACAAGGCAGGTACTCTGTCCTTCTACAGTGTCTCTGACACAATGACCCTCCTCCACAGAATCCAGACCACATTTACTCAGCCCCTCTATCCTGGGGTTTCTCTCAATGGGAATGCTGAGCTGGTTAAACTGTAGTAGGGTCCACATAGATACTAGTCATGCTGGTGTAGTCTATAGCTGAGCTGGTTAAACTGTAGTAGGGTCCACATAGATACTAGTCATGCTGGTGTAGTCTATAGCTGAGCTGGTTAAACTGTAGTAGGGTCCACATAGATACTAGTCATGCTGGTGTAGTCTATAGCTGAGCTGGTTAAACTGTAGTAGGGTCCACATAGATACTAGTCATGCTGGTGTAGTCTATAGCTGAGCTGGTTAAACTGTAGTAGGGTCCACATAGATACTAGTCATAATGGTGTAGTCTATAGCTGAGCTGGTTAAACTGTAGTAGGGTCCACATAGATACTAGTCATGCTGGTGTAGTCTATAGCTGAGCTGGTTAAACTGTAGTAGGGTCCACATAGATACTAGTCATGCTGGTGTAGTCTATAGCTGAGCTGGTTAAACTGTAGTAGGGTCCACATAGATACTAGTCATGCTGGTGGTGATGGTCCCCAGATGTGATGATTAATTCTGCTCTGTTTTTATGTACAATGATTTGATTGATTTGATCTTCAGAAGATGTTATGAATTACAATTCAATGCATTCATATCATTTGTAAGTGCAACGTTTTAATCTTATACGTTTACATTAATCATGATGTATGCTGTTAATGTATGTTGGTTGTCATTCAGAACCATTGAAATGTTTTCTCAATTGGTTCTCTGTCTCAATGTAATTTTCCTCAGTATCATGGAACAGGTAGTGTTACTTACTTGCTAATTGAACTATATGGGCCGGTTTCCCGGACACAGATTAAGCCTAGTCCTAGACTAAAAAGCATGTTCAATGGAGATGTCCGGGAAACCGACCCTAAATTTGGCATCTTTTATTCTCCCATACTGCTAAGTCAAGCAACATTAAAGCTGTCCAGCAGGTGGTGCTATTAACCAAACAATAAAAACCCATCAGATATCTTGACTTGCCACTCAGTATATCAGTAATGTTCAGAATTGTACTTTAATATCATTGGAGATTGATGGTCTTTTTAATCCACTATCTAGAGTCAGGAACAGATGAAGTTAGGTCTGCTACTGTTCAGTTATTAAATATGATTCATGGTGATGGGAAATAAAAAATCCATCTAGTAGTAGTTTTCCTTTGCTATTTATTCCAAGGTGTGTCTTTAACTTGTAAATGGATTGTGTTGAAGCTGGCATGTGGTGTGGATGATAGAATAGAGTGAATAGAGGAGAGAAGAGAGGAGGAGAGGAGAACATCATATAGAAGACAGATAAGATAGAGAGACAATTCATACCCAGGGGAGTTACTGACTCTGGCCCAAATGACACCCTGTTCCCTACGTAGTGCACTACGCTACTTCTACCCGATCTAAAGTAGTGCACTACATAGGGAATATGGTGTAGATTGGAGATTTGCTCACTGTCATTAGAATGAAGATTTCCATACAGGAGTTACTGTCTCTGTCCCAAATCTCTCCCTGTTCCCTACGTAGTGCACTAGGCTTCTTCTGACCAGATCTAAAGTAGTCTTCTAGATTTTACATGTTTTCTCCCTGTCGTTAGAAAATGACAATATGGTAATGACTTTAGTGGTTTCCTCCCCCTTTGTTTTTATTGGTTGTGTGTTATGTGTGTTGTTGTGTTAGGTTTTCCCCCTGTGTTCCTAATGGAAAATCCATTAACAATGAATCACAAACAAATTATATTCCAGTTGTGTTTAGACAACTTCATGGCTGACATCCCCCAGTTCTGTTAAGACCCATTGAACTGGGTCACATTCTAAATGGTCACTTGTATTGATAGTCCATACTGGGCCTAACTGGGGTTAACCATACTGGAGGGTTTCTTTCTGCACACATATTCCCTCATCTCCAGAACTTTACCTGATGTCCTCTCTCTCTCTCTCTCTCTCTCTCTCTCTCTCTCTCTCTCTCTCTCTCTCTCTCTCTCTCTCTCTCTCTCTCTCTCTCTCTCTGTCTCTGTCTCTCTCTCTCTCTCTGCCTCTCTCTCTCTCTCTCTCCTCTCTCTCTCTCTCTCTCTCTCTCTCTCTCTCTTCTCTCTCTCTCTCTCTCTCTCTCTCTGTCTCTGTCTCTGTCTCTGTCTCTCTCTCTCTTGCCCCTCTCTCTCTCTCTCTCTCTCTCTCTCTCTCTCTCTGTCTCTCTCTCTCTCTCTCTCTCTCTCTCTCTCTCTCTCTCTCTCTCTCTCTCTCTCTCTCTCTCTCTCTCTCTCTCTCTCTCCCATCAAACCGTATAGAAAGCAGCCAACCTCAATATGGTTCCATTCCTGTAGTTATCAGGACACATGAGGTGTGG
The DNA here is from genome assembly GCF_964263955.1 of Coregonus lavaretus. Taxonomy (NCBI): domain Eukaryota; kingdom Metazoa; phylum Chordata; class Actinopteri; order Salmoniformes; family Salmonidae; genus Coregonus; species Coregonus lavaretus. The sequence goes on from NW_028162028.1 coordinate 29,488, forward strand.
AACTATTATCTCCTTTCTAAGTGTGAACTTGTCCACTTCCCTTCATGGATTTAAAAGGAAATGACTGGTATATGTAAACTCCCTCTACCCCATGCCAACACCAATCCAATGCTGTACAATTAATTCCATAGCTTAACAACATACATCACTCACACACACACTCACACAGACACACCTATTCACTTGGGCCTTCTCCCTCATGCCCTGCTGACATCCATGCAGGCCCACATTGACCTTGTGACCTCTGGAGCTCCATGCATCTTGTTCTACACTCCCTGCCTAGTAAAACCCTTTCTCCCATGGGCCTGAGAGTACAGCTCATTTGAGACCATTTTGGAAAAGATTTTCTGTCATTTTTAAATGCCCACAAAAAATTTCACATTATACTGCTGTTTTGAATGTATAGCAAAACCAGGTAGTTTTGAGGTTGAATAGCTACTTGAGTTGCTTGGTTCTACTGAAATTACCAACAGGCATTGGTCCAGGGTGATCAGGCCTATAATTTGAGACCATTTGGGTAAAGATTAGAGCTTTCTTTCCTTTTTAAATCACTCCAGGCAATATGTAATACAAATCTGATTTGGTTGCAATGCTGGGAAGAACTACACCACAGTAGATCCACGTTGCCTTTCAACTTTTTTCAAATAGGTTAAATCCTTCCAAAATGTCATATGAGGTGCAGCAGGCTAGGAGAAAGGGGGGAGAGAGTGGCCAGCCTCCACAGGGGATATAGAAATACATTGCCTGCTGCCCTAACTTCAACTTGATGCCTATGTGGGTTTATATTGCCATATCAAACTGTCTTTTTGACTTTATGTTTTTTACCCCATATGTAACTCTGTGTTGTTTTTATTGCACTGCTTTGCTTTATCTTGGCCAGGTCGCAGTTGTAAATTAGAACCTGTTCTCAACTGGCTTACCTGGTTAAATAAAGGTGAAAAAAATAAAAATAAACACGTCATTATGGCTTCCATCCCTATATACCTCAGTGCATCCATCCAGGACTAACGTCTCCAAACAGATCTAAAAGGCCTCCCCCACCACTCAGACTTTCAAAGAAATTAAAGTTATCTCTGAAATTCTGCCGTGCATTTTGTTGTATGGACATTGCAGAGGCCCTTTTAAAATATCCAATCTGCTGTCTGGATCTACCAAAGTATCCAGTTACTATTCCCTGTGGACACAGCTGTATGCAACGTCATCTTCTTAGCTTGACTTCCATCCCCCAAAAACCGGTAGGTACAGAGTACACAGTCAAGAGGAAGCCCCTCCCTGTCCTCTGGTGTAGAGTTCCATGAAACAGATTTTGACACCCTGTTGCTCAACCTTCAGGTGAAAGCACTAAAATGGCTGACAATCTAGAACTGTTCTGTTGCTCCGTCTGTCTGGATCCACTGAAGGATCCGGTGACTACTGCCTGTGGACACAGCTACTGTATGGGCTGTATTAAAGAAAGCTGGGATCAGGATAATCTGAAAGGTGTCTACACCTGTCCCCACACTCTAAAAAATACTGGGTTGTTTGGTTGACCCAAATGTTGGGTTGCTGGCGTTGGGTCACTTAGTTGGGTTGTTTTCTTTAAAAACTGCTGGGTTATGGATGCTGGGTGTTGGGTTATTGTTGCTTGGTTATTGAGATATGACCCATCAGGTCAGATCAGAAGACTGTAGGCATAGTTTAGTAGGGGTGTGGCTTTCAGATAGTTATTTTTAGCCACCCATGAGAGTAAATATAATTCCTGTTCATCTGGTCTGTTGCGTAGTTAGCACATGTTAATGTTGAACATTGACATTTTTGTAGCTTCAATGATGCTTATAGAGTTTCCTAAAAGTCCACGTATGTCTCATTGTTGGGCTATAATACAGTGGTATACCTTATTATAATATGTAATAAATACTCTACATATTATAGAATAATTTAATAAGGAAACATTGAGTTTACAGTATGTAAATGTGATATGATAAACTGGAATGACATTAACTCTCACCGCGCCACGCCCATAATAAGCCACGCCTCCTTAAAATAACCTACAGTAAGGATGACATTAAAACAGACCCAGTTGCTAAGGCAACCAAGCATGACATTAAAACAGACCCAGTTGCTAGGTCAACCAAGCATGACATTAAAACAGACCCAGTTGCTAGGTCAACCAAGCATGACATTAAAACAGACCCAGTTGCTAGGTCAACCAAGCATGACATTAAAACAGACCCAGTTGCTAGGTCAACCTAGCATGACATTAAAACAGACCCAGTTGCTAGGTCAACCAAGCATGACATTAAAACAGACCCAGTTATAGATGAGGATATTGTTTTTATGCAGATTTTTGAAAATTCGCATGAAAATCTGTTTCCATTCGACTGGCGACAGATTTTCATGTGAATATTGTAAAATCTTCATAAAAACGTGAATTTTACCAGCAGAGATGTTTCCATCAAATTGACTTGTTGAGGATAAATGGCTGTGCATGATGATGTAATGCACATACAAATATATTTTTGGGAAAATACAAAAACCGGTTAAAAACTTTCTGTTAAATGGGTTTCCATCACATTTTCAACTCTACCGATGGTTTTGTCAGATGTTTTGGGGGCATTATATAGTGAACGTGCCCACTCTGGACAGGCTGCCTACATGATGACATTATTATGGACAAAAAGACCCTCGATATTTATTGGAAAGGAGAATCAAGCTCATCACCGTGCACTTTCACCACCCTGTGAAGTTCAGCATAACTTATTTCATCTGTAGCTTAATAAACTGCATGGTTTCCCGAGTCGTAGTGGGAGGACCACACCACATATCATCGTGTGACTCCAAGTTTACTTCAATATGATGGTTATTATATCAATATTTGTGCATAAAGCCGTTTCCACCGCCATTTCTCGCTTAATTAATTCTACCGAGGTATTTGCACCCCACTGCATCCACATGTTTCTTTACAATTTATGATCATTTTACATGACTGAAAATGAAAGAAAACTTTTGATTTGACATATTCATCATTCACCACTGTGGCTTCTGAATAGGTCACTGTACATTTATGGAACCTTTAAAACGTTGTAATGTTTTACCACAACCTTATATTTGGTTACACGTCACTATGGCTTCCATCCCTATATACCTCAGTGCATCCATCCAGGACTAACGTCTCCAAACAGATCTAAAAGGGCTCCCCCACCACTCAGACTTTCAAAGAAATTAAAAGTGATCTCTGATACTCTGCTGTGCAGTTTGTTGTATGGACATTGCAGAGGCCCTTTTAAAATATCCACTCTAATGTCTGGATCTACCAAAGGATCCAGTTACTATTCCCTGTGGACACAGCTGTATGCAACGTCATCTTCTTAGCTTGACTTCCATCCCCCAAAAACCTGTAGATACAGAGTACACAGTCAAGAGGAAGCCACTCCCTGTCCTCTGGTGTAGAGTTCCATGAAACAGAAAGGCATCTTTGACACCCTGTTGCTCAACCTTCAGGTGAAAGCACTAAAATGGCTGACAATCTAGAACTGTTCTGTTGCTCCGTCTGTCTGGATCCACTGAAGGATCCGGTGACTACTGCCTGTGGACACAGCTACTGTATGGGCTGTATTAAAGAAAGCTGGGATCAGGATGATCTGAAAGGGGTCTACACCTGTCCCCACACTCTAAACAATACTGGGTTGTTTGGTTGACCCAAATGTTGGGTTGCAGGCGTTGGGTCACTTAGTTGGGTTGTTTTCTTTAAAAACTGCTGGGTTATGGATGCTGGGTGTTGGGTTATTGTTGCTTGGTTATTGAGATATGACCCATCAGGTCAGATCAGAAGACTGTAGGCATAGTTTAGTAGGGGTGTGGCTTTCAGATTGTTATTTTTAGCCACCCATGAGAGTAAATATAATTCCTGTTCATCTGGTCTGTTGCGTAGTTAGCACATGTTAAGGTTGAACATTGACATTTTTGTAGCTTCAATGATGCTTATAGAGTTTCCTAAAAGTCCATATATGTCTCATTGTTGGGCTATAATACAGTGGTATACCTTATTATAATATGTAATAAATACTCTACATATTATAGAAGAATTTAATAAGGAAACATTGAGTTTACAGTATGTAAATGTGATATGATAAACTGGAATGACATTTACTCTCACCGCGCCACGCCCATAATAAGCCACGCCTCCTTAAAATAACCTACAGTAAGGATGACATTAAAACAGACCCATTTGCTAGGTCAACCAAGCATGACATTAAAACAGACCCAGTTGCTAGGTCAACCAAGCATGACATTAAAACAGACCCAGTTGCTAGGTCAACCAAGCATGACATTAAAACAGACCCAGTTGCTAGGTCAACCAAGCATGACATTAAAACAGACCCAGTTGCTAGGTCAACCAAGCATGACATTGAAACAGACCCAGTTGCTAGGTCAACCGAGCATGACATTAAAACAGACCCAGTTGCTAGGTCAACGTAGCATGACATTAAAACAGACCCAGTTGCTAGGTCAACCAAGCATGACATTAAAACAGACCCAGTTGCTAGGTCAACCAAGCATGACATTAAAACAGACCCAGTTGCTAGGTCAACCGAGCATGACATTAAAACAGACCCAGTTGCTAGGTCAACCAAGCATGACATTGAAACAGACCCAGTTGCTAGGTCAACCGAGCATGACATTAAAACAGACCCAGTTGCTAGGTCAACCTAGCATGACATTAAAACAGACCCAGTTGCTAGGTCAACCAAGCATGACATTAAAACAGACCCAGTTGCTAGGTCAACCGAGCATGACATTAAAACAGACCCAGTTGCTAGGTCAACCAAGCATGACATTAAAACAGACCCAGTTGCTAGGTCAACCAAGCATGACATTAAAACAGACCCAGTTGCTAGGTCAACCAAGCATGACATTAAAACAGACCCAGTTGCTATGTAAACCAAGCATGACATTAAAACAGACCCAGTTGCTAGGTCAACCAAGCATGACATTAAAACAGACCCAGTTGCTAGGTCAACCGAGCATGACATTAAAACAGACCCAGTTGCTATGTCAACCGAGCATGACATTAAAACAGACCCAGTTGCTAGGTCAACCAAGCATGACATTAAAACAGACCCAGTTGCTAGGTCAACCAAGCATGACATTTAAACAGACCCAGTTGCTAGGTCAACCAAGCATGACATTAAAACAGACCCAGTTGCTAGGTCAACCAAGCATGACATTAAAACACCCAGTTGCTAGGTCAACCAAGCATGACATTAAAACAGACCCAGTTGCTAGGTCAATCAATCAATCAATCAATTTTATTTTATATAGCCCTTCTTACATCAGCTAATATCTCGAAGTGCTGTACAGAAACCCAGCCTAAAACCCCAAACAGCTAGTAATGCAGGTGTAGAAGCACGGTGGCTAGGAAAAACTCCCTAGAAAGGCGAAAACCTAGGAAGAAACCTAGAGAGGAACCAGGCTATGAGGGGTGGCCAGTCCTCTTCTGGCTGTGCCGGGTGGAGATTATAACAGAACCATGCCAAGATGTTCAAAAATGTTCATAAGTGACAAGCATGGTCAAATAATAATCAGGAATAAATCTGTTGGCTTTTCATAGCCGATCATTAAGAGTTGAAAACAGCAGGTCTGGGACAGGTAGGGGTTCCATAACCGCAGGCAGAACAGTTGAAACTGGAATAGCAGCAAGGCCAGGCGGACTGGGGACAGCAAGGAGTCACCACGGCCGGTAGTCCCGACGTATGGTCCTAGGGCTCAGGTCTCTCAGTTGGCTTTTCATAGCCGATCATTAAGAGTTGAAAACAGCAGGTCTGGGACAGGTAGGGGTTTCGTAACCGCTGGCAGAACAGTTGAAACTGGAATAGCAGCAAGTCCAGGCGGACTGGGGACAGCAAGGTGTCATCATGCCCGGTAGTCCTGACGTATGGTCCTAGGGCTCAGGTTCTCAGAGAGAAAGAGAGAACGAGAGAATTAGAGAGAGCATACTTAAATTCACACAGGACACTGGATAAGACAGGAGAAGTACTCCAGGTATAACCAACTAACCCCAGCCCCCCGACACATAAACTACTGCAGCATAAATACTGGAGGCTGAGACAGGAGCGGTCCGGAGACACTGTGGCCCCATCCGAAGAAACCCCCGGACAGGGCCAAACAGGAAGGATATAACCCCACCCACTCTGCCAAAGCACAGCCCCCGCACCACTAGAGGGATATCCCCAACCACCAACTTACAATCCTGAGACAAGGCCGAGTATAGCCCACAGGTCAACCAAGCATGACATTAAAACAGACCCAGTTGCTAGGTCAACCAAGCATGACATTAAAACAGACCCATTTATAGATGAGGATATTGTTTTTATGCAGATTTTTGAAAATTCGCATGAAAATCTGTTTCCATTCGAATGGCGACAGATTTTCATGTGAATATTGTAAAATCTTCATAAAAACGTGAATTTTACCAGCAGAGATGTTTCCATCAAATTGACTTGTTGAGGATAAATGGCTGTGCATGATGATGTAATGCACATACAAATATATTTTTGGGAAAATACAAAAACCGGTTAAAAACTTTCTGTTAAATGGGTTTCCATCACATTTTCAACTCTACCGATGGTTTTGTCAGATGTTTTGGGGGAATTATATAGTGAACGTGCCCACTCTGGACAGGCTGCCTACATGATGACATTATTATGGACAAAAAGACCCTCGATATTTATTGGAAAGGAGCATCAAGCTCATCACCGTGCACTTTCACCACCCTGTGAAGTTCAGCATAACTTATTTCATCTGTAGCTTAATAAACTGCATGGTTTCCCGAGTCGTAGTGGGAGGACCACACCACATATCATCGTGTGACTCCAAGTTTACTTCAATATGATGGTTATTATATCAATATTTGTGCATAAAGCCGTTTCCACCGCCATTTCTCGCTTAATTAATTCTACAGAGGTATTTGCACCCCACTGCATCCACATGTTTCTTTACAATTTATGATCATTTTACATGACTGAAAATGAAAGAAAACTTTTGATTTGACATATTCATCATTCACCACTGTGGCTTCTGAATAGGTCACTGTACATTTATGGAACCTTTAAAACGTTGTAATGTTTTACCACAACCTTATATTTGGTTACACGTCACTATGGCTTCCATCCCTATATACCTCAGTGCATCCATCCAGGACCAGGGGCGGCCTGTTCAATAGGGCGATATGGGCGACGCACTGCCAAACGGGAAAAGGAAGGGATTTTTTTTCTAATCAATTATATCACGGCAACAGTAGTTATCAGTGTTGTAATCTATACGTCTGATCTGCCACAGTGCCACACTGCCACTAAATGTCGAATCAGGCTAAAGTCGTGCTTCAAATGGCTCCCCCCCCCTTTTGGGGCGATTTCAGTCAGGTTGAAAATCGCCCAGAAGTCTGTCATAGACTCCCATGTAAAATCTATTTTTTTCAAATTTCAGAGCCTTCAATACAATCTCAATGGGTGTCTGTGGGCTTGCACTTACGCGCTTTCGTCATACGTTACGTAACCATGAACGCAACTGAGAAAAGAGTGGATTGTTTGAAAGAAGTTCCTTTTTGTCGGCGAACAAATGAAGATAAATTGGCAACGAAACAATTAGGACCTCCCAGACCAAATTTAATAATTCAACAGGTTTCTACTAAAGGCGGAAAGTCCTACACCCGAGGATTTTCCAAAAATTGGTACGAACGAAAAAAGACATTGCCACTCACTCAACTGGATGACGAGGGATACAGGCTAGCTGTCCGCCGCCACAACGATGAGGTTAGTGTTGATAATCACAAGTTTACTGGAGAACCAACTGAGACCAAGTAGAGACTTTGGACAGGGTGGATATTGTGTAATAAAGGCAGTTTATTCAGAGGTAAATATATCTGGAATCGCGTTCACGGACCCGTTCGTCAAACTCTTAGGGAGCTATAAATCAAGCCCCATTACTTACCATATCAGATAAGAGAAATTGCTGCAGCTACATATATTTTACATCCTGGCCCTACATAGTTCACTATTTGCATCACTTACCAAAATATTACATGTGGTCATATATGCTTGGAAAGTGGAGATGCCATAGAACGTCAAAAAAGTAAACATTGCTGGAGACACATTGCCGTTTTGGAGAAGACATCGCGTTTGCTAGCGAAGAGATTTGTTGTGGCAAATGAACTTGGGCTGGGAATTGTCAGGAACCTCACGATAAGATATATGCATCAGCATTGCGAGTCTCATGATTCTATACGTATTGCGATTCGATACTGTGATTTTATTGCGCACCATATGTCTGTTGCAGAGGGATCAGAAAGCCATGAGAACGAGTTTTGATCAGTCATGGAAATAAAAGTGCTGAAAACAAATTGGCTCCCAATGTGAAAAGATTGAGAACAAGCTATGAAGGAACAATAATGGTGTTTTGGTGCAGGTACAGCCAACTAGCGCTAAAATATTGCGATATTGTCAATACAGTATATCGTAAAGTATCACTATGTAACTCGATTTCTTTCACCCCAATCCCTCAAATTAACGGTAAATAACTGAATTGTTTGCCCCACATTTAGCTAAGATGATTAGCTAGCCAGCTAAAATGTTTTATTTAGTTAGCAGTCGCATCTACAATAGTTTACTGTCAATAACATGTCTCCAAAAATGACGTGGTGTCTCCAATTGTGTTGACATTTTACAATTGCAATGCGCATCCATGAGTATCCACTTTCTGTAGCTCAGCTGGTAGAGCATGGTGCTTGTAACGCCAAGGTAGTGGGTTCGATCCCCGGGACCACCCATACACAAAAATGTATGCACGCATGACTGTAAGTCGCTTTGGATAAAAGCGTCTGCTAAATGGCATATTATTATTATTATTATTATTATTATCTGAAGAGAGCCCCGAAACATTGTGTGCAGACATTTTATGCAATAAATGAAGTAGGTTCAATCTAGTAGTTCTGATCTTCTGATTGGTCCTGATGAGTTGGGCGAGGTCCCCTCCAGGCTACTGTCACTGTTGCATTGGCTCTGAGTCGGGTTCTCTGTCTTCAAATGTTCAGCCTAAGAGAGGGGATTTTTGTGTGTGTGTGTGTGTGTGTGTGTTTAACAGTGATGATGTGTGTGTGTGTGTGTGTTTAACAGTGATGATGTGTGTGTGTGTGTGTTTGTGTGTGTGTGTGTCCTCAGAGCAAGAACTCGTGAGTTGGAAGAACTGAGAGGCCTATGGCGTGGGTGTTGTCCTTGGCCACCTGCTGACAAGGCTGACAAGATAGGACCCTTTTGTCCATTGTTATTGGATAGGAACAGAACTTATAACCAGCTCCTGACCTAAATAGATCTTAGCACAACATTTTACTCAACATATCATATTCCATATTCACTATAACAAATATATTTACTACGACATTAGCAAGAGCCGCCACATCCTCAGCCGGCTAATCCAGTGTGTGAAGTTTTGCGGAGTGTTTGAGTTAGCTTTGCGAGGCAAAGATGAAACTGAGGGCTCCACCAACCCTGGTAAGCCAACACTTTTGAGATCAGTCAATAAATGCTTCTGGTATTGACTTATATGCTGCCCCTGTCTTCATGTTGTTGCTGGACATATCTTTTTTTAAATGTGTGTAGGTCACCTAAATCATCAGAAAAATTGCCCCTCCTGAGAATTTTTTCAGGAGCCGCCACTGTCCAGGACTAACGTCTCCAAACAGATCTAAAAGGCCTCCCCCACCACTCAGACTTTCAAAGAAATGAAAAGTGATCTCTGATACTCTGCTGTGCAGTTTGTTGTATGGACATTGCAGAGGCCCTTTTAAAATATCCACTCTGCTGTCTGGATCTACCAAAGGATCCAGTTACTATTCCCTGTGGACACAGCTGTATGCAACGTCATCTTCTTAGCTTGACTTCCATCCCCCAAAAACCTGTAGATACAGAGTACACAGTCAAGAGGAAGCCATTCCCTGTCCTCTGGTGTAGAGTTCCATGAAACAGAAAGTCATTTTTGACACCCTGTTGCTCAACCTTCAGGTGAAAGCACTAAAATGGCTGCCAATCTAGAACTGTTCTGTTGCTCCGTCTGTCTGGATCCACTGAAGGATCCGGTGACTACTGCCTGTGGACACAGCTACTGTATGGGCTGTATTAAAGAAAGCTGGGATCAGGATGATCTGAAAGGTGTCTACACCTGTCCCCACACTCTAAAAAATGCTTGGTTGTTTGGTTGACCCAAATGTTGGGTTGCAGGCGTTGGGTCACTTAGTTGGGTTGTTTTCTTTAAAAACTGCTGGGTGTTGGGTTATTGTTGCTTGGTTATTGAGATATGACCCATCAGGTCAGATCAGAAGACTGTAGGCATAGTTTAGTAGGGGTGTGGCTTTCAGATAGTTATTTTTAACCACCCATGAGAGTAAATATAATTCCTGTTCATCTGGTCTGTTGCGTAGTTAGCACATGTTAAGGTTGAACATTGACATTTTTGTAGCTTCAATGATGCTTATAGAGTTTCCTAAAAGTCCACGTATGTCTCATTGTTGGGCTATGATACAGTGGTATACCTTATTATAATATGTAATACATACTCTACATATTATAGAATAATTTAATAAGGAAAAATTTAGTTTACAGTATGTAAACGCCTTAAAATAACCTACAGTAAGGATGACATTAAAACAGACCCAGTTGCTAAGGCAACCAAGCATGACATTAAAACAGACCCAGTTGCTAGGTCAACCAAGCATGACATTAAAACAGACCCAGTTGCTAGGTCAACCGAGCATGACATTAAAACAGACCCAGTTGCTAGGTCAACCAAGCATGACATTAAAACAGACCCAGTTGCTAGGTCAACCAAGCATGACATTAGAACAGACCCAGTTGCTAGGTCAACCAAGCATGACATTAAAACAGACCCAGTTACTAGGTCAACCAAGCATGACAATAAAACAGACCCAGTTACTAGGTCAACCAAGCATGACATTAAAACAGACCCAGTCGCTAGGTCAACCAAGCATGACATTAAAACAGACCCAGTTGCTAGGTCAACCAAGCATGACATTAAAACAGACCCAGTTGCTAGGTCAACCAAGCATGACATTAAAACAGACCCAGTTGCTAGGTCAACCAAGCATGACATTAAAACAGACCCAGTTGCTAGGTCAACCAAGCATGACATTAAAACAGACCCAGTTGCTAGGTCAACCAAGCATGACATTAAAACAGACCCAGTTGCTAGGTCAACCGAGCATGACATTAAAACAGACCCAGTTGCTAGGTCAACCAAGCATGACATTAAAACAGACCCAGTTGCTAGGTCAACCAAGCATGACATTAAAACAGACCCAGTTGCTAGGTCAACCGAGCATGACATTAAAACAGACCCAGTTGCTAGGTCAACCTAGCATGACATTAAAACAGACCCAGTTGCTAGGTCAACCAAGCATGACATTAAAACAGACCCAGTTGCTAGGTCAACCGAGCATGACATTAAAACAGACCCAGTTGCTAGGTCAACCAAGCATGACATTAAAACAGACCCAGTTGCTAGGTCAACCAAGCATGACATTAAAACAGACCCAGTTGCTAGGTCAACTAAGCATGACATTAAAACAGACCCAGTTGCTAGGTCAACCAAGCATGACATTAAAACAGACCCAGTTGCTAGGTCAACCTAGCATGACATTAAAACAGACCCAGTTGCTAGGTCAACCAAGCATGACATTAAAACAGACCCAGTTGCTAGGTCAACCAAGCATGACATTAAAACAGACCCAGTTATAGATGAGGATATTGTTTTTATGCAGATTTTTGAAAATTCGCATGAAAATCTGTTTCCATTCGACTGGCGACAGATTTTCATGTGAATATTGTAAAATCTTCATAAAAACGTGAATTTTACCAGCAGAGATGTTTCCATCAAATTGACTTGTTGAGGATAAATGGCTGTGCATGATGATGTAATGCACATACAAATATATTTTTGGGAAAATACAAAAACCGGTTAAAAACTTTCTGTTAAATGGGTTTCCATCACATTTTCAACTCTACCGATGGTTTTGTCAGATGTTTTGGGAGCATTTAATAGTGAACGTGCCCACTCTGGACAGGCTGCCTACATGATGACATTATTATGGACAAAAAGACCCTCGATATTTATTGGAAAGGAGAATCAAGCTCATCACCGTGCACTTTCACCACCCTGTGAAGTTCAGCATAACTTATTTCATCTGTAGCTTAATAAACTGCATGGTTTCCTGAGTCGTAGTGGGAGGACCACACCACATATCATCGTGTGACTCCAAGTTTACTTCAATATGATGGTTATTATATCAATATTTGTGCATAAAGCCGTTTCCACCGCCATTTCTCGCTTAATTAATTCTACCGAGGTATTTGCACCCCACTGCATCCACATGTTTCTTTACAATTTATGATCATTTTACATGACTGAAAATGAAAGAAAACTTTTGATTTGACATATTCATCATTCACTACTGTGGCTTCTGAATAGGTCACTGTACATTTATGGAACCTTTAAAACGTTGTAATGTTTTACCACAACCTTATATTTGGTTACACGTCACTATGGCTTCCATCCCTATATACCTCAGTGCATCCATCCAGGACTAACGTCTCCAAACAGATCTAAAAGGCCTCCCCCACCACTCAGACTTTCAAAGAAATTAAAGTTATCTCTGATACTCTGCTGTGCAGTTTGTTGTATGGACATTGCAGAGGCCCTTTTAAAATATCCACTCTGCTGTCTGGATCTACCAAAGGATCCAGTTACTATTCCCTGTGGACACAGCTGTATGCAACGTCATCTTCTTAGCTTGACTTCCATCCCCCCAAAACCTGTAGATACAGAGTACACAGTCAAGAGGAAGCCACTCCCTGTCCTCTGGTGTAGAGTTCCATGAAACAGAAAGGCATCTTTGACACCCTGTTGCTCAACCTTCAGGTGAAAGCACTAAAATGGCTGACAATCTAGAACTGTTCTGTTGCTCCGTCTGTCTGGATCCACTGAAGGATCCGGTGACTACTTCCTGTGGACACAGCTACTGTATGGGCTGTATTAAAGAAAGCTGGGATCAGGATGATCTGAAAGGTGTCTACACCTGTCCCCACACTCTAAACAATACTGGGTTGTTTGGTTGACCCAAATGTTGGGTTGCAGGCGTTGGGTCACTTAGTTGGGTTGTTTTCTTTAAAAACTGCTGGGTTATGGATGCTGGGTGTTGGGTTATTGTTGCTTGGTTATTGAGATATGACCTAGCAGGTCAGATCAGAAGACTGTAGGCATAGTTTAGTAGGGGTGTTGCTTTCAGATAGTTATTTTTAGCCACCCATGAGAGTAAATATATTTCCTGTTCATCTGGTCTGTTGCGTAGTTAGCACATGTTAAGGTTGAACATTGACATTTTTGTAGCTTCAATGATGCTTATAGAGTTTCCTAAAAGTCCACGTATGTCTCATTGTTGGGCTATGATACAGTGGTATACCTTATTATAATATGTAATAAATACTCTACATATTATAGAATAATTTAATAAGGAAAAATTGAGTTTACAGTATGTAAACGCCTTAAAATAACCTACAGTAAGGATGACATTAAAACAGACCCAGTTGCTAAGGCAACCAAGCATGACATTAAAACAGACCCAGTTGCTAGGTCAACCAAGCATGACATTAAAACAGACCCAGTTGCTAGGTCAACCGAGCATGACATTAAACAGACCCAGTTGCTAGGTCAACCAAGCATGACATTAAAACAGACCCAATTGCTAGGTCAACCAAGCATGACATTAGAACAGACCCAGTTGCTAGGTCAACCAAGCATGACATTAAAACAGACCCAGTTACTAGGTCAACCAAGCATGACAATAAAACAGACCCAGTTACTAGGTCAACCAAGCATGACATTAAAACAGACCCAGTCGCTAGGTCAACCAAGCATGACATTAAAACAGACCCAGTTGCTAGGTCAACCAAGCATGACATTAAAACAGACCCAGTTGCTAGGTCAACCAAGCATGACATTAAAACAGACCCAGTTGCTAGGTCAACCAAGCATGACATTAAAACAGACCCAGTTGCTAGGTCAACCAAGCATGACATTAAAACAGACCCAGTTGCTAGGTCAACCAAGCATGACATTAAAACAGACCCAGTTGCTAGGTCAACCGAGCATGACATTAAAACAGACCCAGTTGCTAGGTCAACCTAGCATGACATTAAAACAGACCCAGTTGCTAGGTCAACCAAGCATGACATTAAAACAGACCCAGTTGCTAGGTCAACCGAGCATGACATTAAAACAGACCCAGTTGCTAGGTCAACCGAGCATGACATTAAAACAGACCCAGTTGCTAGGTCAACCAAGCATGACATTAAAACAGACCCAGTTGCTATGTAAACCAAGCATGACATTAAAACAGACCCAGTTGCTAGGTCAACCAAGCATGACATTAAAACAGACCCAGTTGCTATGTAAACCAAGCATGACATTAAAACAGACCCAGTTGCTAGGTCAACCTAGCATGACATTAAAACAGACCCAGTTGCTAGGTCAACCAAGCATGACATTAAAACAGACCCAGTTGCTAGGTCAACCAAGCATGACATTAAAACAGACCCAGTTGCTAGGTCAACCAAGCATGACATTAAAACAGACCCAGTTGCTAGGTCAACCTAGCATGACATTAAAACAGACCCAGTTGCTAGGTCAACCAAGCATGACATTAAAACAGACCCAGTTGCTAGGTCAACTGAGCATGACATTAAAACAGACCCAGTTGCTAGGTCAACCAAGCATGACATTAAAACAGACCCAGTTGCTAGGTCAACCAAGCATGACATTAAAACAGACCCAGTTGCTAGGTCAACTAAGCATGACATTAAAACAGACCCAGTTGCTAGGTCAACCAAGCATGACATTAAAACAGACCCAGTTGCTAGGTCAACCAAGCATGACATTAAAACAGACCCAGTTGCTAGGTCAACCTAGCATGACATTAAAACAGACCCAGTTGCTAGGTCAACCAAGCATGACATTAAAACAGACCCAGTTGCTAGGTCAACCAAGCATGACATTAAAACAGACCCAGTTATAGATGAGGATATTGTTTTTATGCAGATTTTTGAAAATTCGCATGAAAATCTGTTTCCATTCGACTGGCGACAGATTTTCATGTGAATATTGTAAAATCTTCATAAAAACGTGAATTTTACCAGCAGAGATGTTTCCATCAAATTGACTTGTTGAGGATAAATGGCTGTGCATGATGATGTAATGCACATACAAATATATTTTTGGGAAAATACAAAAACCGGTTAAAAACTTTCTGTTAAATGGGTTTCCATCACATTTTCAACTCTACCGATGGTTTTGTCAGATGTTTTGGGAGCATTTAATAGTGAACGTGCCCACTCTGGACAGGCTGCCTACATGATGACATTATTATGGACAAAAAGACCCTCGATATTTATTGGAAAGGAGAATCAAGCTCATCACCGTGCACTTTCACCACCCTGTGAAGTTCAGCATAACTTATTTCATCTGTAGCTTAATAAACTGCATGGTTTCCTGAGTCGTAGTGGGAGGACCACACCACATATCATCGTGTGACTCCAAGTTTACTTCAATATGATGGTTATTATATCAATATTTGTGCATAAAGCCGTTTCCACCGCCATTTCTCGCTTAATTAATTCTACAGAGGTATTTGCACCCCACTGCATCCACATGTTTCTTTACAATTTATGATCATTTTACATGACTGAAAATGAAAGAAAACTTTTGATTTGACATATTCATCATTCACCACTGTGGCTTCTGAATAGGTCACTGTACATTTATCGAACCTTTAAAACGTTGTAATGTTTTACTACAACCTTATATTTGGTTACACGTCACTATGGCTTCCATCCCTATATACCTCAGTGCATCCATCCAGGACTAACGTCTCCAAACAGATCTAAAAGGCCTCCCCCACCACTCAGACTTTCAAAGAAATTAAAGTTATCTCTGATACTCTGCTGTGCAGTTTGTTCTATGGACATTGCAGAGGCCCTTTTAAAATATCCACTCTGCTGTCTGGATCTACCAAAGGATCCAGTTACTATTCCCTGTGGACACAGCTGTATGCAACGTCATCTTCTTAGCTTGACTTCCATCCCCCCAAAACCTGTAGATACAGAGTACACAGTCAAGAGGAAGCCACTCCCTGTCCTCTGGTGTAGAGTTCCATGAAACAGAAAGGCATCTTTGACACCCTGTTGCTCAACCTTCAGGTGAAAGCACTAAAATGGCTGACAATCTAGAACTGTTCTGTTGCTCCGTCTGTCTGGATCCACTGAAGGATCCGGTGACTACTTCCTGTGGACACAGCTACTGTATGGGCTGTATTAAAGAAAGCTGGGATCAGGATGATCTGAAAGGTGTCTACACCTGTCCCCACACTCTAAACAATACTGGGTTGTTTGGTTGACCCAAATGTTGGGTTGCAGGCGTTGGGTCACTTAGTTGGGTAGCGTTTAGTAGCGTTACATGGGCTTGCTCCTACCTATCTTTCCGAGTTGGTCCTGCCGTACATACCAATACGTACGCTACGGTCACAAGACGCAGGCCTCCTAATTGTCCCTAGAATTTCTAAGCAAACAGCGGGAGGCAGGGCTTTCTCCTATAGATCTCCATTTTTATGGAACAGTCTGCCAACCCATGTGAGAGACGCAGACTCGGTCTCAACCTTTAAGTCTTTACTGAAGACATATCTCTTCAGTAGGTCATATGATTGAGTGTAGTCTGGCCCAGGAGTGTGAAGGTGAACGGAAAGGCTGGAGCAACGAACAGCCCTTGCTGTCTCTGCCGGGCCGGTTCCCCTCTCCACTGGGGTTCTCTGCCTCTAACCCTGTTGCAGGGGCTGAGTCACTGGCCTGCTGGTGCTCTTTCATGCCGTCCCTGGGAGGGGTGCGTCACTTGAGTGGGTTGAGTTACTGACGTGATCTTCCTGTCTGGGTTGGCGCCCCCCCCCCTTGGTTTGTGCTGTGGTGGAGACCTCTGTGGGCTATACTCGGCCTTGTCTCAGGATTGTAAGTTGGTGGTTGGGGATATCCCTCTAGTGGTGCGGGGGCTGTGCTTTGGCGGAGTGGGTGGGGTTATATCCTTCCTGTTTGGCCCTGTCCGGGGGTTTCTTCGGATGGGGCCACAGTGTCTCCGGACCGCTCCTGTCTCAGCCTCCAGTATTTATGCTGCAGTAGTTTATGTGTCGGGGGGCTGGGGTTAGTTGGTTATACCTGGAGTACTTCTCCTGTCTTATCCAGTGTCCTGTGTGAATTTAAGTATGCTCTCTCTAATTCTCTCGTTCTCTCTTTCTCTCTGAGAACCTGAGCCCTAGGACCATACGTCAGGACTACCGGGCATGATGACACCCTGCTGTCCCCAGTCCGCCTGGCCTTGCTGCTATTCCAGTTTCAACTGTTCTGCCTGCGGCTACGAAACCCCTACCTGTCCCAGACCTGCTGTTTTCAACTCTAAATGATCGGCTATGAAAAGCCAACTGAGAGACCTGAGCCCTAGGACCATACGTCGGGACTACCGGCCGTGGTGACTCCTTGCTGTCCCCAGTCCGCCTGGCCTTGCTGCTATTCCAGTTTAAACTGTTCTGCCTGCGGTTATGGAACCCCTACCTGTCCCAGACCTGCTGTTTTAAACTCTAATGATCGGCTATGAAAAGCCAACTGAGATTTATTCCTGATTATTATTTGACCATGCTTGTCACTTATGAACATTTTTGAACATCTTGGCATGGTTCTGTTATAATCTCCACCCGGCACAGCCAGAAGAGGACTGGCCACCCCTCATAGCCTGGTTCCTCTCTAGGTTTCTTCCTAGGTTTTGCCTTTCTAGGGAGTTTTTCCTAGCCACCGTGCTTCTACACCTGCATTACTAGCTGTTTGGGGTTTTAGGCTGGGTTTCTGTACAGCACTTCGAGATATTAGCTGATGTAAGAAGGGCTATATAAAATAAAATTGATTGAAAATTGATTGAGTTGGGTTGCTTTCTTTAAAAACTGCTGGGTTATGGATGCTGGGTGTTGGGTTATTGTTGCTTGGTTATTGAGATATGACCCAGCAGGTCAGATCAGAAGACTGTAGGCATAGTTTAGTAGGGGTGTGGCTTTCAGATAGTTATTTTTAGCCACCCATGAGAGTAAATATATTTCCTGTTCATCTGGTCTGTTGCGTAGTTAGCACATGTTAAGGTTGAACATTGACATTTTTGTAGCTTCAATGATGCTTATAGAGTTTCATAAAAGTCCACGTATGTCTCATTGTTGGGCTATGATACAGTGGTACACCTTATTATAATATGTAATAAATACTCTACATATTATAGAAGAATTTAATAAGGAAAAATTGAGTTTACAGTATGTAAATTTGATATGATAAACTGGAATGACATTTACTCTCATGGGTGGCCAATAAGATCTAGCTGAAAGCCACGCCCATAGTAAGCCACGCCTCCTTAAAATAACCTACAGTAAGGATGACATTAAAACAGACCCAGTTGCTAGGTCAACCAAGCATGACATTAAAACAGACCCAGTTGCTAGGTCAACCAAGCATGACATTAGAACAGACCCAGTTGCTAGGTCAACCAAGCATGACATTAAAACAGACCCAGTTGCTAGGTCAACCAAGCATGACATTAGAACAGACCCAGTTGCTAGGTCAACCAAGCATGACATTAAAACAGACCCAGTTATAGATGAGGATATTGTTTTTATGCAGATTTTTGAAAATTGGCATGAAAATCTGTTTCCATTCGACTGGCGACAGATTTTCATGTGAATATTGTAAAATCTTCATAAAAACGTGAATTTTACCAGCAGAGATGTTTCCATCAAATTGACTTGTTGAGGATAAATGGCTGTGCATGATGATGTAATGCACATACAAATATATTTTTGGGAAAATACAAAAACCGGATAAAAACTTTCTGTTAAATGGGTTTCCATCACATTTTCAACCCTACCGATGGTTTTGTCAGATGTTTTGGGGGAATTATATAGCGAACGTGCCCACTCTGGACAGGCTGCCTGCATGATGACATTATTATGGACAAAAAGACCCTCGATATTTATTGGAAAGGAGAATCAAGCTCATCACCGTGCACTTTCACCACCCTGTGAAGTTCAGCATAACTTATTTCATCTGTAGCTTAATAAACTGCATGGTTTCCCGAGTCGTAGTGGGAGGACCACACCACATATCATCGTGTGACTCCAAGTTTACTTCAATATGATGGTTATTATATCAATATTTGTGCATAAAGCCGTTTCCACCGCCATTTCTCGCTTAATTAATTCTACAGAGGTATTTGCACCCCACTGCATCCACATGTTTCTTTACAATTTATGATAATTTTACATGACTGAAAATGAAAGAAAACTTTTGATTTGACATATTCATCATTCACCACTGTGGCTTCTGAATAGGTCACTGTACATTTATGGAACCTTTAAAACGTTGTAATGTTTTACCACAACCTTATATTTGGTTACACGTCACTATGGCTTCCATCCCTATATACCTCAGTGCATCCATCCAGGACTAACGTCTCCAAACAGATCTAAAAGGCCTCCCCCACCACTCAGACTTTCAAAGAAATTAAAGTTATCTCTGATACTCTGCTGTGCAGTTTGTTGTATGGACATTGCAGAGGCCCTTTTAAAATATCCACTCTGCTGTCTGGATCTACCAAAGGATCCAGTTACTATTCCCTGTGGACACAGCTGTATGCAACGTCATCTTCTTAGCTTGACTTCCATCCCCCCAAAACCTGTAGATACAGAGTACACAGTCAAGAGGAAGCCACTCCCTGTCCTCTGGTGTAGAGTTCCATGAAACAGAAAGGCATCTTTGACACCCTGTTGCTCAACCTTCAGGTGAAAGCACTAAAATGGCTGACAATCTAGAACTGTTCTGTTGCTCCGTCTGTCTGGATCCACTGAAGGATCCGGTGACTACTTCCTGTGGACACAGCTACTGTATGGGCTGTATTAAAGAAAGCTGGGATCAGGATGATCTGAAAGGTGTCTACACCTGTCCCCACACTCTAAACAATACTGGGTTGTTTGGTTGACCCAAATGTTGGGTTGCAGGCGTTGGGTCACTTAGTTGGGTTGTTTTCTTTAAAAACTGCTGGGTTATGGATGCTGGGTGTTGGGTTATTGTTGCTTGGTTATTGAGATATGACCCAGCAGGTCAGATCAGAAGACTGTAGGCATAGTTTAGTAGGGGTGTGGCTTTCAGATAGTTATTTTTAGCCACCCATGAGAGTAAATATATTTCCTGTTCATCTGGTCTGTTGCGTAGTTAGCACATGTTAAGGTTGAACATTGACATTTTTGTAGCTTCAATGATGCTTATAGAGTTTCATAAAAGTCCACGTATGTCTCATTGTTGGGCTATGATACAGTGGTATACCTTATTATAATATGTAATAAATACTCTACATATTATAGAAGAATTTAATAAGGAAAAATTGAGTTTACAGTATGTAAATTTGATATGATAAACTGGAATGACATTTACTCTCATGGGTGGCCAATAAGATCTAGCTGAAAGCCACGCCCATAGTAAGCCACGCCTCCTTAAAATAACCTACAGTAAGGATGACATTAAAACAGACCCAGTTGCTAGGTCAACCAAGCATGACATTAGAACAGACCCAGTTACTAGATCAACCAAGCATGACATTAAAACAGACCCAGTTGCTAGGTCAACCAAGCATGACATTAAAACAGACCCAGTTGCTATGTCAACCAAGCATGACATTAAAACAGACCCAGTTGCTAGGTCAACCTAGCATGACATTAAAACAGACCCAGTTGCTAGGTCAACCAAGCATGACATTAGAACAGACCCAGTTACTAGGTCAACCAAGCATGACATTAAAACAGACCCAGTTACTAGGTCAACCAAGCATGACATTAAAACAGACCCAGTTGCTAGGTCAACCAAGCATGACATTAAAACAGACCCAGTTGCTAGGTCAACCAAGCATGACATTAAAACAGACCCAGTTACTAGGTCAACCAAGCATGACATTAAAACAAAACCAGTTGCTAGGTCAACCAAGCATGACATTAAAACAGACCCAGTTGCTAGGTCAACCAAGCATGACATTAAAACAGACCCAGTTGCTAGGTCAACCAAGCATGACATTAGAACAGATCCAGTTGCTAGGTCAACCAAGCATGAGAGTAAAAAATACCCAACTGATGGTTAAATTAACCCGTGTTCTGTTAATACTAACAACCCAACATATTGGGTTATTCACGCAACCAAACTTTCTGGGTCAAAATAAACCAACATGTTCTTTCCACTACTTAACCTGCGCTGGGGTACTAAATAAACCAGATTGAGTGCAGTGCAGACATACCTTCACCCCAAGACCTATTCTGAACAGGAGTGCTGTACTCGCCTAAGTGGTGGTGAAACTGAAGAAGACAGGACTCCAGGCTGCTCCTCCTGCTCACTGTCATGCTGGACCTTTAGATGTGGGGTGTGACATCCTCAGTGCAGACAGACCTTCACTCCAAGGCCTACTCTGAGGATAAATAACATGTTGGCTGAGTTGGTGGAGAAACTGAAGAAGACAGGACTCCAGGCTGCTCCCCCTCCTGCTCTGTGCTATGCTGGACCTGGAGATGTGGCGTGTGATGTCTGCACTGGGACCAGAAAGCAGAAAGCCCTCATGTCCTGTCTGGTGTGTCTGGCCTCTTACTGTGAGACTCACCTCCAACCTCACTATGAATCTCCTGCTTTGAAGAAGCACCAGCTGGTCAAAGCCACCGCACAGCTATAGGACCAGCTTTAACATTGCAGATATATTGGGGCTTCTATCTGTGGAATTGTCTGCATCATTTCCAATCCCCCATATATATGTTTTGTAAATATTATTTTAAATATATGTTCCTTCTTTATTATTTTCCCCTAACCCTACCACCCCTCCTAAACTAATGGACAAACAATACTTAGGCTTCCACTTCCAGCTTATAAATGTACATACTACATACATTTCCCAGACACTACATTTTACATTAGTTATATTTTGTTTGTTTTTAGTCCCCGCCTTCAGCTACCCTCAGCCCCTCCCATCTATCTCTGAAGACCATCCAGTTTTGATTTCTAGCTGCCATACAGTGCATTCGGAAAGTATTCAGACCCTTTGACTTTTTCAACATTTTATTACGTTACAGCCTTATTCTAAAATGTATTAAATAAAACATTTTCCTCATCACTCTACCCACAATACCACATAATGACAAAGCGAAAACAGGTTTTTATTTTTACACACTTATTGAAAATACAAGACAGAAATACCTTATTTACATAAGTATTCAGACCCTTTGCTATGAGACTCAAAATTGAGCTCAGGTGCATCTTGTTTCCATTGATCATCCTTGAGATGTTTCTACAACTTGATTGGAGTCCACCTGTGGTAAATTCAATTGATTGGACATGATTTGTAAAGGCACACAGCTGTCTATATAAGGTCCCACAGTTGACAGTGCATGTCAGAGCAAAAACCAAGCCATGAGGGTGAAGGAATTGTCCGTAGAGCCCTGAGACAGGATTGTGTTGAGGCACAGATCTGGGGAAGGGTCCCAAAAAATTTCTGCAACATTGAAGGTCCCCAAGATCACAATGGCCTCCATCATTCTTAAATGGAAGAAGTTTGTAACCACCAAGACTCTTCCTAGAGCTGGCCGGCCGGCTAAACTGAGCATCGGGGGAGAAGGGCCTTGGTCAGGGAAGTGACCAAGAACCCGATGGTAACTCTGACAGAGCTCCAGAGTTCCTCTGTGGAGATGGGAGAACCTTCCAGATGGATAACCATCTCTGCAGCACTCCACCAATTAGGCCTTTATGGTAGAGTGGCCAGACGGAAGCCACTCCTCAGTAAAAGACACATGACAGCCCGCTTGGAGTTTGCCAAAAGGATCCTAAAGTACTCTCAGACCATGAGAAAGAAGATTCTCTGGTCTGATGAAACCAAGATTGAACTCTTTGGCCTGAATGCCAAGCGTCACGTCTGTAGAAAACATGGCACCATCCCTATGGTGAAGCATGGTGGTGGCAGCATCAGGCTGTGGGGATGTTTTTCAGAGGCACGGACTGGGAGAATAGCCAGGATCGAGGGAAAAATGAACAGAGCAAAGTACAGAGAGATCCTTGATGAAAACCCGCTTCAGAGCGCTCAGGATCTCAGACTGGGGCGAAGGTTCAACTTCCAACAAGACAACAACCCTAAGCACACAGCCAAGACGCAGGAGTGGCTTCGGGACAAGTCTCTGAATGTCCTTGAGTGGTCCAGCCAGATCCTGGAGTTGAACCTGATCGACCATCTCTGGAGAGACCTGAAAATAGCTGTGCAGCACTGATAGCAACAACAACCACCGCAGAAAAGTTGGCTGTGTTTACAGACAGACAGACGTACAGACAGACAGACAGAGGTTGTTTACTATGACTGGATGAAGGGATACAGTGTTGAAGGCTTCCTTTAGGTCTCCTGGTCTCTTGGGATTTAAACAGTGAATACAGTGAGATAGTCCTAACCATTCAATCAATGTACAGAACAAACAGTCATCATTAACACTATACAGAGTGGAGCCTATGGATATAATATATTATCAAAGAATATAATACAATACAATTTTATGAATAGAAAATAATAACTGTTTTGACATGAAAGCACAGCCAGATGATTTGACTTGACAGTGTGTCTCTATACCTCAGTCTCTGAAGACACCCAGCAATGGTTAGGATTATTAGAGAAGCTTTTCCTGCTGAAAGGCAGTTTCATTTCATCTGGTTGCAGAAATAATTCATTGGATATGTTCATAACCCCGTCCACCTATAAGATGTGGGGGGTTTCTGTCTGACTAAGAAGAGATACAAAGAACTCTGATTATAAAATGTCTTCTCTTTTTAGTCCTAGATATGGCTAGGGTTAGGGTTACTGCTGAATGTAGTAACTCTAACCCTGACCCTAGGCCTAACAGTAATAACCACACTGTAATGTAAAGTATTACCTCATTCTCAATGATCAGTCAATACATACAGTATTCATTTAAACTACAGTATATTGTATCAATATCAAACCCCCCCATTACAACCACTTATTAATTATTATAGACACTTATAATCAGTGTTATAACACATAAGTGTATTATAAGGCATTATGAAGCTTATTATAATAATTATAATATGTACTTCATAGGAACTGTTACCCTTTATATATTCTAACAACTCATATTTGTTAGATTTATTCCAAATGAAGGGCCCTAACCTAGAAACTAAAATATTTGTCTCCCTCTCCACGTTGAACGCAGTTCTCTCTCTATCCCTCCCTCCCTCCCTCCCTTCCTCCCTCCCTCCCTCCCTCCCTCCCTCCCTCCCTCCCTCCCTCCCTCTAACCTCACCTATCTGGCAGAACCAGGAAGTCCCTCCCCCTCCCAAAAACTCACTTATGTGGAAACGAAACTGATCTGAGTCTCTGTGTCGTCTGTCTGTGTGAGAGTGAACAACCATCCAAATGGCTCAGCAGGGAGTTCTGCTGAACCAGGACCAGTTCTGTTGTTCTGTCTGTCTGGATCCAGTGAAGGAGCCGGTCACTACTGCCTGTGGACACAGTTACTGTAGGCGCTGTATTGAGGGCTGCTGGGATCAGGGTGTTCTGAAAGGGGTCTATAGCTGTCCTCAGTGCAGAGAGACCTTCACTCCAAGGCCTAATCTGAGGAAAAATACCATGTTGGCTGAGGTGGTGGAGAAACTGAAGAAGACAGGACTCCAGGCTGCTCCCCCTCCTGCTCTGTGCTATGCTGGACCTGGAGATGTGGCGTGTGATTTCTGCACTGGGACCAGAAAGCAGAAAGCCCTCATGTCCTGTCTGGTGTGTCTGGCCTCTTACTGTGAGATTCACCTCCAACCTCACTATGAATTTCCTGGTTTCAAGAAGCACAAGCTGGTCAAAGCCACCGCACAACTACAGGAGAAGATCTGCTCTCATCATGACAAACTGCTGGAGGTTTACTGTCGTACCGATCAGCAGTGTATCTGTTATCAGTGTGTAATGGATGAACATAAAGGCCATGATACAGTGTCAGCTGCAGCAGAGAGGACTGAAAAACAGGTAAGACCAGAACTACTTGTTGGTGACTGCCTGATAAACAAAGAATTAAAGATACAGTAGGAACTAAGGCTGTTTGAATATGAGATCATTCAAATGAAATCAATCCTCTGCATAATAAATATGAACACAAGTATTTGATAAAACTTGAGTATATTGAGTTTGATCCCAATGTATCACCATTTTCTAAAGTCAAACACTATTATCATTCTGAATGCCCTTTTATCTTTCACAAAGCAAGATAAACAAATATAATATTGGAAAGTGACTTCCTCAAGATTATATACATTCCTCTCTATGGGCCCTATGTCCCATTACTATACTATTGATCTAGTGGACAAATAATGCTTGATAGCTCATTGAAGAGTGATTCTCCACAGAGGCAGCTGGGGATGAGTCAGCAGAAGGTCCAGCAGAGATTCCAGGA
The DNA here is from genome assembly GCF_964263955.1 of Coregonus lavaretus. Taxonomy (NCBI): domain Eukaryota; kingdom Metazoa; phylum Chordata; class Actinopteri; order Salmoniformes; family Salmonidae; genus Coregonus; species Coregonus lavaretus. The sequence continues at coordinate 55,118 of NW_028162028.1, forward strand.
GAGAGAGAAGGAGCTGAAGGAGCTCCAACAGGCTGTGAGGTCTCTCAAGGTGAGTATTGTTGACCAGAGGAGACACACCATTTCACTTCTCTACTCCAGTCAGAGAGAGAGGGAGAGGGGACTCTCTCCAATCCCACTGACCCCACTGTTGGGTACATGCTGTCTGGACTATTTTCAGAGAATAGACTGCTTAATGTAACCGACGGGATATGAACCAGGTCTACCGCGGGAGAAAGCAACAGCTTGACCGTTACACCAAGAGGACATTCCCTATTGGGCCGAGGGCCGACACTGATTTTGAAATCGCAGGCGGGGCTACTTCATCACATAACCATGAGTAACCATGACTGACTCATGTCCCCTATACATTAACATGGAGCTCTCTCTCTCTCTCTCAATTAAAATCAATTCAAAGGGCTTTATTGGCATGGGAAACATGTTTACATTGCCAAAGCAAGTGAAATAGATAATAAACAAAAGTGAAATAATTTCAAAGTAATAGAGACATTTCACATGTTATAATTGAAGTGCAAACAGAGTGAGCCATTCGCCAGACTGAGTTCTGGAGGTGAAATGGAAATGAATAAGGGAGAGTTAAGTGAGGTAGAAGGTGTGGTGAAGAGCTCAGAACCAGAGCCTGGCATCAATGGACATGATAAAGAAGAATCTGGTGCAGTAGGAGTTACATTGTAGGACAAAGTGGATCCATACCTTTTGGCAGATCCATTTGTGGTTTCAGGGTGGGTGGGAAAGGAGTTGGGTGCAGTTGAATCAGTGAAGGTAACCTGTAGTGGACTTGTGATATTTGTTTGTGTTTCTTCTGACCAGAGGGAGTGGGCGCTCTGCAACTCGGGTCAAGATCTGTTTCTTGCTTTGCTCTTAGGAACAGGGAACCATTGAAAGTAGTGATTTCTGGGGTAGCGTTAAGTGTAGACGTGGAGCAATTGAAGTTGAAGATTTCTGGTGTTTGTGATTCCCGCCATTTGGTGGAACGCAGACCCAGTGGTGAGCGTGGTGAAACATAGGAGTCACTGTCAGTCCTTTTGAATTTCGAGTCTTTACCCGACAAAAGTCATGGTAGGATATATCAATTATCCTGTTAGAGCTTTTGTGGCGAATCCACTGTGCTGTTTCAGGTGCAACGTTTATGGTCATGTTGCAGCAGTTTGTAGGAGGGAGATTCCAAGATGTGGGAAGTGTGCAGGAGGGCATGGGATAGAGGATTGTGTAGTTTCGGTGGATAAAGTTGTGTGTGTCAACTGTTGGGATGCCCATGTTGCTGGGTATCGGAAGTGTCCGGTGCGAGAGAGGCAGGTTGAGGTGGCTAGAGTCAGAGTAGTGCAGAAGGTGTCGTATGCTGAGGCAGTGAAGGAAGTAGAGGAGGATGGGTCAAGGGTGAGAGATCCTGAGAGGATCCCTGTGAGTAGTAGATCTGTGCCAGCACAGAGGGATAGGCCAACGAGTGATATATGCTTTAGTAAAGTTAGCTTCTTAGAGTTCATAGCAATGGTTATCAACTATACCGCAGAAATGGATTGTCAATCACAGAAAATGGATATTGTGATGGCAGCTGCAGAGAAGTATTTGGGCATACAAGATTAGACTTCAGAAGAGTTACAGGGTGTGTTGAGTGGTGGTGTCCCGTCCTCCCAGGCCGTTGGCATGATAGGGTCAAAGTAGTGGAATGGGGTAGTGGGTATTTAATGAGTGTAGGGTTAGTTGGAAGGGTGTTTTTTTATTATTATTATAATTTCCCCTTTTCCCATTTTGTATCACAAAGTATAATGGATTTATATTATAGTCCAGTTGGGGGCGGTAATACAACATATTGGATACCAACCGCTGTTAAACACCAAAGAAGAAGAACCGTTACATTTTGTCTATGTACAGTATTGTAACGATGTTCATATCTCTCTCATTCATTAACTTTCATGGTAGTTGGTTGTGTGGGTCTCTGGTTATGAATAGGGTGCTGACAGACAATTGTTGATGGATATTTATAGAGCTCTGATCAGGACGACAATAGGAGTGACCTGCTATTGGAGGTATTAATGTTATTATGGAGAATTGAGAGAATGGGTGTAGTAGTGAGATTCTGCTGGGTCCCAGCACATTCGGGTGTGGAAGGGAATGAAATTGTAGACCAGTTAGCTAAAAGAGCTTTGAAACTAGATATAATTGATATTAATGTTCCACTGGGTAGAGGTGAGGCCAAATGTAAGATCAGAGCCATGTTGATAGATGTGTGGCAGAAGAGATGGTACTCTGAGCACAAGGGCCGGCATTTATATGAATAGTTGACAGTTTTACAGAAAGGTCGATGGACCAAGATTCAAAAGTCAGATTAGGAAGGAAGAGGTGGTGTTTACTTGATTGCGCTTAGGACAATGTACATTGACCTCGTCATTACATCTGGTTGGCAAGCATGGGAATGGTTTGAGTGTGGAGGGTATGGTCGATGAAACGGTGGAGCATGTGTTGTTATATTGTTGTAAGTATGTTGAAGAGAGGGAAAGATGTGTAGGGTCATTGAGGTTGGACGGGGTTGGGGGGGTTTGGAAGGGATTTTGGGGATGGGGGAGGGTCTATTAGAAGTTAGTAGGGCTCTTCTTTATTTTCTCAGAAGTACTGAGTTAGGTAGGAGGATTTAGAAATGTTGGAAACCGTAATTGACCACACACTCCAGCACAGTAGGTGGCGGCATGCACCTTTAACGTTGGTTTGTGGACCGCCATTATATCATAGAAGAAGAAGTTGGTTGCGTGAGAGATTTGTGGTTCGTGAGGAGGGCTACTATTCTTTTTTCTTTTGGTTCTTGCGTTTTTTCTGAATGTATTTTCTCATGGTGGAGGGTTTGTTTATTGGTTTCCACTGTTTATCGTTTAGAGTTGAGGGGGGAGTAGGGGTAGTTTGTTAGGAGGGAGTAGGGGTAGTTTGTTAGGGCGGCGTGATGGCCTCAACCGAGTGGAGAAGAAACGCTGTCGCTTCGGGTCCGTTCCGGAGAAAGGTGTGGAGGAAGTTTTGCTCATGGTCGGCGAACAGGTTGGAGCGGAACATCTGCACTCTGCATCCAGAATGAACAAGGCGGTGGTTGTGTTAATGAAAAAGGTTTGTCTTGTTGTGAGGGGTGTGTTGGTGCAGATGTCGCCTCTTTCGATAAGAGTTGTGGTGGCTAATCTGCCTCCGTTTATTGCTTCCGAACAGACCCCAAGTAGTTGGTTAGTTTTGGTAAATTTGCAAGTGGTTTCCGTGTGCTCTCGGCTGGGTGCCAAGCGGAATCCGTTAAACATGTCTCTTTTCGTAGACAAGTGTTTGTTTCTTAACAAACCTCAAGGTTACACAGGGGAGGGGTGGAACACAGGGTTTGCTAGCACAGATAGTTTTGGGTGTTTCTAGTGTGGGGATCATCAGTTATAGGCTACAAGCAGCAATATGATTGATAGGTAGGACAGGTATTGAACCCAAATAATCCCTACTCAGATGCGCTAACCTCAACCCTAGTAAACATGCATTATAAAAACCTTCTATATAAAATTATCTCATATTGGGAGTAAATAGCCTCTGAATAGAAAAGAAAAAACACTGCATCTTCCAGCCCACCAATAAATTACATAATGCAACCGTCGCGGTTAGCATATTTACCTCAACATGCCCCTCGCTTGCGTGAGAAGGCAGAGTGCTCGATGCTGGTTGATGAATTTTACAATTAATGTACTAGGAAAATACGTTTTTGTCGACCAGAGGTGACTGAATTAATGTTTAGGCTTATTGATAATCATTATAGTAATGAAGTATAATTTCAAAACATGAAAGTTGTCAAGTGGTGGTGGTACCAGGAGGGAGGAGAGTAGAGCAGGGTCAAGTGGTGGTGGTACCAGGAGGGAGGAGAGTAGAGCAGGGTCAAGTGGTGGTGGTACCAGGAGGGAGGAGAGTAGAGCAGGGTCAAGTGGTGGTGGTACCAGGAGGGAGGAGAGTAGAGCAGGGTCAAGTGGTGGTGGTACCAGGAAGGAGGAGAGTAGAGCAGGGTCAAGTGGTGGTGGTACCAGGAGGGAGGAGAGTAGAGCAGGGTCAAGTGGTGGTGGTACCAGGAAGGAGGAGAGTAGAGCAGGGTCAAGTGGTGGTGGTACCAGGAGGGAGGAGAGTAGAGCAGGGTCAAGTGGTGGTGGTACCAGGAGGGAGGAGAGTAGAGCAGGGTCAAGTGGTGGTTTTACCAGGAGGGAGGAGAGTAGAGCAGGGTCAAGTGGTGGTGGTACCAGGAAGGAGGAGAGTAGAGCAGGGTCAAGTGGTGGTGGTACCAGGAGGGAGGAGAGTAGAGCAGGGTCAAGTGGTGGTGGTACCAGGAGGGAGGAGAGTAGAGCAGGGTCAAGTGGTGGTGGTACCAGGAGGGAGGAGAGTAGAGCAGGGTCAAGTGGTGGTGGTACCAGGAGGGAGGAGAGTAGAGCAGGGTCAAGTGGTGGTGGTACCAGGAAGGAGGAGAGTAGAGCAGGGTCAAGTGGTGGTGGTACCAGGAGGGAGGAGAGTAGAGCAGGGTCAAGTGGTGGTGGTACCAGGAGGGAGGAGAGTAGTGCATGGTCAAGTGGTGGTGCGCAGGCCGTGGAGAAAGCGGTGGTGGGGAGGGTTGCAGCTGGGCTACATGAGCTGAGGCAGGTTTCTGTAGTAACAGAGACTCCGGTGGGCGAAGGCAAATATTGCCTGTCATTGGGGAAGAGGCTCTGATCAGGGGGGAAGTGCAGGGGGGCAGAGACTGGGGAGGAGGAGGACGGTACCGTGCCAATGGAGGAGGAGGAAGAGGGGGGAGGTGAGTCTGCGGGAGCGGAGGACAAGGCGTCTCGTTTTCAGATGGCTCATTGGATCCAGAGCTGACAGCCAGTCAGGCTGAGGGCCCAGTACATACGGTGAGAGAACTTTCTAGGTTCCTGATGGAGACTAAAGGGGAAAAAGAAGGTTCTGCTGGAGTCTTATTTGATTGATCCTGGAAGGTTTGTAAGGTCAGTACAACACGTGATGAAGAATGAGGGGTTTAGTGTCCTCTCACCCAGGAAGCGGTATAGGCTGAGAAAATGGGTCATGGGTTCTTATAATAATAATAATAATAATATGCCACTTAGCAGACGCTTTTATCCAAAGCGACTAACAGTCATGAATGCATACATTTTTACATATGGGTGGTCCCGGGGATCGAACCCACTACCCTGGCATTACAAGCACCATGCTCTACCAATTGAGCTACAGAGGACCACATTTAGCAGATGCTCTTATCCAGAGCGACTTACAGTTAGTGAGTGCATACATTTTCATACTGTCCCCCCATGGGAAACGAACCCACAACCCTGGCATTGCAAGCACCATGCTCTACCAATTGAGCTACAGAGGACCACATTTAGCGCTTGTAATGCCAGGGTAGTGGGTTCGATCCCCGGGACCACCCATATGTAAAAATGTATGCACATGACTGTAAGTCGCTTTGGATAAAAGCGTCTGCTAAATGGCATATTATTATTATTATTATCCTGGGTGTTCTCAGGTTCTGCTCACAGACCTTTCCAAACTCTCTCTGTCACAGATAAATCAAATAGACATTTCCCTGGCCTTTCACAAACTCTCAGCTGCTGTCTCTCAGACGGTTTACCTTTGGATTTTATAAAAAGTTCTGGGGAATTATTGGACAGGACGTGTGTTGCGTGAGTGCGTCGGGGTGGGGGAGCTGTCGCTAAGCTGTAGACGGGAGGCTTTGACTCTCCTGCCCAAAATAGGGATTTGAGTAACTTAAAGAACTGGAGGCCTGTGGCATTGCTCTGTTTGGACTATAAGGTCTTTACCAAGGTCCTCGTTAACAGACTGAAGTCCCACCTGGACTCTATTGTACACAAGGACCAAACGTACTGTGTACCAGGACACTCAAACACAGACAATCTGTTCATAATCAGGAGAAAGCCTTTGATAGGGTGGACCATGAATATCTGTTCAATGTGTTGTTTTGGTTGTGGGGAGAATTGTGTGGCCTGTGTTCAAATGCTGTACGCTGGGGCTTCATGTATGGTCAAGGTGTGGGGAGGGCTCAGTAGGCCAGTCTGGGTAGGGAGGGGCATTCACCAGGGACAGTTCCATCGTTCTGACTCAGCAGCACAGAGGCTACTGTACCGTACGGAGGTGGGCTGGAGGGAACCAGCATGTGCTCTGTTGAGGAGGGCTGGTGGTTTGGGGCTGGATCAGCAGCTCTTCATCATGCGGCAGGAGAGACTCAATACAGCAGGGGTCTCTGATTTCTATGCTGCAGTACTGAGGGCTGGAGCAGCCTGAGGAGGGGCCACCACCGTTTCCACCACTGCAAGTGACAGCAGAGACTGGGGACTGGCAGGAGAGTCTGGAGGACTTACTGACTTTTAACACTCTGAGCTTAGTGGGAGTGAAGGGGCATCAGTGGCAGGGGGTTGTGGGGGCTGAGAGCATGGCAGGGTATAGGTGGAGGGGCTCAATAAGTTCCCAGTGCTGGAAAGGTCAGGGGTCGTCCAGTGGAGGGTATTACATGGAGCCCTGGACACCAATAGCTGGTTGGCTCGGGTTGACCTGGGAGTTGGAGAGGGGTGTCCGTTTTCTGCAATGACAGACAGTTCATCATGTTTTTTCTGTGTTGCCAGGGTAATGCCATTACTGTTGACGCCTTAGGGTTGAGTTTGAGTTGTACAAAATGATCAACAGTGTGGAGATGTTTCAGGAGGTATGGGGGCTCAGGGGGGCTGTCTGAACGGCTGGAGAGGAGGGGTTGGATGGACGGTTGGAATGTGGTGCTGGTTGGTGTATTGTACTGTGGTGTTGGGTACTGGATAATGTGATTGTGTGGAGGTTGTGGTGGCACGCAATGTGCTTTTAGGGGTGGGGGTGTTAGTGTAATGAGGATGGCTCATTAAAGTAAGACAAGTCAGTCTCTCTCTCTCTCTCTCTCTCTCTCTCTCTCTCTCTCTCTCTCTCTCTCTCTCTCTCTCTTAACAGCGCTCTGCACAGGCAGCAGTGGTGGACAGTGATAAGATCTTTACTGAACTGATCCGCTCCATTGAGAGAAGGCGCTCTGAGGTGAAGGAGCTGATCAGAGCCCAAGAGAAGGCTCAAGTGAGTCAAGCTGAAGGACTCCTGGAGCAACTGAAGCAGGAGATAGCTGAGCTGAGGAAGAGAAGCACTGAGCTGGAGCAGCTCTCACACACAGAGGATCACATCCATTTCCTCCAGGTAACTCAACTGCCTTGATACATGTGATATGAAATTAAAACTCTCAATAATTTGGTTCTGCTCCCTCTCACTCTCTCTCTCTCTCTCTCTCTCTCCCCCTCTCTCTCTCTCTCTCTCTCTCTCTCTCTCTCTCTCTCTCTCTCTCCCTCTCCCTCTCCCTCTCTCTCTCTCCCTCTCTCTCTCCAGAGTTATCAGTCTCTCTCCGGTACCAGTGTATCTTCAGACTTACCCAGCATCGTTGTCCGTCCTCTTCAGTACTTTGGAGATGTGAGTAAGACTGTGTCTGAACTGAGAGAGAAACTAGAAGACGTCCTTAAAGGAGAATGGACCAAGATCTCCACTACAGGTGTGTTGAAAATAATAAGAACATCAACTTTAGACCATTGAAAGTTCCCTACTAGTCATATACATGTGGAATATGGTATGATGATGACATTCCCTCTCTCTGTGAATGTGTTTGTGTGTCTGTAGTGAATATAGTGGATGTTGTACTGCCTCCAGAGCCCAAGACCAGAGAACAGTTCTTACAATGTGAGTCTCTTTATTCTGAAGTAACTAACAGTCTCTTTTTACTGACACTCCTAACAATCCCTCTAGAAATATATAGCAATAGTAGATCTAATCAAAGACTGGGTATCTATCTGACTCCTCATATTTCTCTAATTTGATCTCTGCTGTGCTCTAATCAAAGACAGGGTAGATACAGTATCTGACTTAACTTATTGTTCTAACTCCCCTCGTTGGTCTCTGCTCTGCTCTTCTCCCAGATTCCTGTCAGCTCACACTGGACCCAAACACAGAACACACACACCTCTCTCTGTCTAAAGGGAACAGAAAGGTGACCAATACAGGCCTAGTCCAACCATATCCTGATCATCCAGACAGATTCACCAACTACTTGATGGTTCTGTGTAGAGAGGGTCTGTCTGGACGCTGTTACTGGGAGGTGGAGTGGAGTGGGGGGCGTGTTGATACAGCAGTCTCATATAAAGACATCAGCAGAACAGGGACAGGTGGTGCATTTGGAGACAATAACAAGTCCTGGAGTTTAGAGTGCTCTAGTGGTGGTTATTTGTTCAGACACAATAATGTTAGGACTAAAGTATCAGGCCCTCAGTCCTCCAGAGTAGGAGTGTACCTGGATCACAAGGCAGGTACTCTGTCCTTCTACAGTGTCTCTGACACAATGACCCTCCTCCACAGAGTCCAGAACACATTCACTCAGCCCCTCTATCCTGGGTTTCTTTTCAATCGGATTGTCTCTGGTACTGCTGAGCTGGTTAAACTGTAGTAGGGTCCACATAGATACTAGTCATGCTGGTGTAGGCTATAGCTGAACTGGTTAAACTGTAGTAGGGTCCACATAGATACTAGTCATGCTGGTGTAGTCTATAGCTGAGCTGGTTAAACTGTAGTAGGGTCCACATAGATACTAGTCATGCTGGTGTAGTCTATAGCTGAGCTGGTTAAACTGTAGTAGGGTCCACATAGATACTAGTCATGCTGGTGTAGTCTATAGCTGAGCTGGTTAAACTGTAGTAGGGTCCACATAGATACTAGTCATGCTGGTGTAGTCTATAGCTGAGCTGGTTAAACTGTAGAAGGGTCCACATAGATACTAGTCATGCTGGTGTAGGCTATAGCTGAACTGGTTAAACTGTAGTAGGGTCCACATAGATACTAGTCATGCTGGTGTAGTCTATAGCTGAGCTGGTTAAACTGTAGTAGGGTCCACATAGATACTAGTCATGCTGGTGTAGTCTATAGCTGAGCTGGTTAAACTGTAGTAGGGTCCACATAGATACTAGTCATGCTGGTGTAGGCTATAGCTGAACTGGTTAAACTGTAGTAGGGTCCACATAGATACTAGTCATGCTGGTGTAGTCTATAGCTGAGCTGGTTAAACTGTAGTAGGGTCCACATAGATACTAGTCATGCTGGTGTAGTCTATAGCTGAGCTGGTTAAACTGTAGTAGGGTCCACATAGATACTAGTCATGCTGGTGTAGTCTATAGCTGAGCTGGTTAAACTGTAGTAGGGTCCACATAGATACTAGTCATGCTGGTGGTGATGGTCCCCAGATGTGATGATTCATTCTGCTCTGTTTTTATGTACAATGATTTGACTGATTTGATCTTCAGAAGATGTTATGAATTACAATTCAATGCATTCATATTTTTTTAAGTGCAATGTTTTAATCTTATATATTCACATTAATCATGATGTATGCTGTTAATGTATGTTGGTTGTCATTCAGAACCATTGAAATGTTTTCTCAATTGGTTCTCTGTCTCAATGTAATTTTCCTCAGTATCATGGAACAGGTAGTGTTACTTACTTGCTAATTGAACTATATGGGCCGGTTTCCCGGACACAGATGAAGCCTAGTCCTAGACTAAAAAGCATGTTCAATGGAGATGTCCGGGAAACCGGCCCTAAGTTTGGCATCTTTTATTCTCCCATTCTGCTCAGTCAAGCAACATTAAATCTGTCCAGCAGGTTGTGCTATTAACCAAACAATAAAAACAGCAGATATATTGACTTGCCACTCAGTATATCAGTAATGTTCAGAATTGTACTTTAATATCATTGGAGATTGATGGTCTTTTTAATCCACTACCCAGAGTCAGGAACAGATGAAGTTAGGTCTGCTACTGTTCAGTTATTAAATATGATTCATGGTGATGGGAAATAAAAAATCCATCTAGTAGTAGTTTTCCTTTGCTATTTATTCCAAGGTGTGTCTTTAATTTGTAAATGGATTGTGTTGAAGCTGGCATGTGGTGTGGATGATAGAATAGAGTGAATAGAGGAGAGAAGAGAGGAGGAGAGGAGAACATAATATAGAAGACAGATAAGATAGAGAGACAATTCATACCCAGGGGAGTTACTGACTCTGGCCCAAATGACACCCTGTTCCCTACGTAGTGCACTAGGCTACTTCTGACCAGATCTAAAGTTGTGCACTACATGGGGAATAGGGTGGAGATTGGAGATTTGCTCACTGTCATTAGAATGAAAGATTTCCATACAGGAGTTACTGTCTCTGTCCCAAATCTCTCCCTGTTCCCTACGTAGTGCACTAGGCTTCTTCTGACCAGATCTAAAGTAGCCTTCTAGATTTTACATGTTTTCTCCCTGTCATTAGAAAATGACAATATGGTAATGACTTTATTGGTTTCCTCCCCCTTTGTTTTTATTGGTTGTGTGTTATGTGTGTTGTTGTGTTAGGTTTTCCCCCTGTGTTCCTAATGGAAAATCCATTAACAATGAATCAGAAACAAATTATATTCCAGTTGTGTTTAGACAACTTCATGGCTGACATCCCCCAGTTCTGTTAAGACCCATTGAACAGGGTCACATTCTAAATGGTCACTTGTATTGATAGTCTATACTGGGACTAACTGTGGTTAACCATACTTGAGGGTTTCTGCACACATATTCCCTCATCTCCAGAACTTTACCTGATGTCCCGTCTCTCTCTCTCTCTCTCTCTCTCTCTCTCTCTCTCTCTCTCTCTCTCTCTCTCTCTCTCTCTCTCTCTCTCTCTCTCTGTCTCTGTCTCTGTCTCTGTCTCTGTCTCTGTCTCTGTCTCTGTCTCTGTCTCTGTCTCTGTCTCTTTCTCTTTCTCTTTCTCTTTCTCTTTCTCTTTCTCTTTCTCTTTCTCTTCTCTCTCTCTCTCTCTCTCTCTCTCTCTCTCTCTCTCTCTCTCTCTCTCTCTCTCTCTCTCTCTCTCTCTCTCTCTCTCTCTCTCTCTCTCTCTCTCTCTCTCTCTCTCTCTCTCTCTCCCCTCAAACCGTATAGAAAGCAGACAACCTCAATATGGTTTCATTCCTGTAGTTATCAGGACACATGGGGTGTGGAACTATTATCTCCTTTCTAAGTGTGAACTTGTCCACTTCCCTTCATGGATTTAAAAGGAAATGACTGGTATATGTAAATTCCCTCTACCCCATGCCAACACCAATCCAATGCTTTTACATTTGAGAGGAGTAGTTAAGGAATGCTACACTTCAGGAGGAAGGAGAGATTATTGGGACACACCCATGGAGTGATGATAGAGGGATGTGAAAGAGGAGAGAGGTAATGGTTGGACTTGACTTATTTATTCTCTCATTAGACTTATTCTGTTTCAATAACATAATTGAATAACACACAATAAGTACATTTAAGGAAGTATCCATGTATTATAGATTTTATAATCACTTTTGTACTATTTTCACAAGTATGTGGTAAAATTTCACAACTCTTTATACAAAACTCAAAACAGATCATCAAAAAGGCTGTTATTTCAAAACTTTAAACACATTTTCAATTGACTAAGTACAACACACAAAGGAAGTTTCCTTGTATTATATCTTAATATGTGAAATGCACACTTCCTCCCATAAGTCATTAGTAGTTGATGTAGGGTTTCCTCTGTCAAAAGGTAAATCACACCTGTTGACCTATGAGTTATAAATGTTATTACTGTGGAGTCACCATGATCTGATTACTGTCTTGTGTGTGTGTGTTAGTCTTTGATTAGTTTAGTCATCAAGGCTGAGAGGATGTATCTATTTGAAAGGGTGTCCTGCTCTTTGATCAGACCAAATTGTTGTAAAGTCCTCAAGACAATAGAATGGTTGTCAGGCAGTGGAGTCTGGTGGGAGGAGCTATAGCAGGACAGGCTCATTGTGATGTCTGGAATGGAATAAATGGAACTCAGTCAAACATGTGGTTTCATGTGTTTGTGTTTGATACCTTCCATTGATTCCATTCCAGCCATTACAATGACCCCGTCCTCCTATAGCTCCTCCCAACAGCCTCCTCTGGTGTCAGACCTGCATGGTGCCTCAGAGTCTGTGTAGGAACTGTGAGGTGGGTGTGTTGGGAACATTATTCCCTATTTTTCATAGTTCCACAATCTATTAATAGCAAGAGATCTGCAAATCATGGTTATTTTATTTATAACTAGAGAATTGTGCTGATTCAAACAAGACAAACATGCTTATTTTTAAAGTAAGGACATGTGCAAGAAAGGTTACTTGTAAAACTAAAATAACCAACACCCTTTCTTGTGATGGGTTGTAATATATATATAAAAATATGATAATATATTTCCATTCACATTGTGTGTGTGTGGTCCCAGGTGTGAGGGGCTTGTTGTGATCCTGGGGGTAGTGCATTGGGCTGTACACTGACTGTATGCCTTCTTAATATTGAGTTGCATCGGGTGGGGGGCTGTTGAAACTGTTTTGAATGGGGTGTGTTTTGGGGTCTGGGGGTGAAATCAAACATTGTATTCAAACTGGTTAGGGGTAGACTTAGACCCCCCAGAACATTCACACCTGGTCCTTTGTTGCAGGATTTGTTTTATACATGTTTGTACATTAATTTCTTACATTTCCATTCCCAGGTTGAATGTCAATAAGAAGTAATATAATTGTATGTATGACTTTACAATGTCCAGCTACATTTTACTCCACATAGCTTTATAGGAAGCAGACTTTACAATGTCCAGCTACATTATACTCCACATAGCTTTATAGGAAGAATACTTTACAATGTCCAGCTACATTATAAACCACATAGCTTTATAGGAAGCAGACTTTACAATGTCCAGCTACATTATACTCCAGATAGCTTTATAGGGATTAGACTTTACAATGTCCAGCTACATTATACTCCACATAGCTTTATAGGAAGCAGACTTTACAATGTCCAGCTACATTATACTACACATAGCTTTATAGGAAGCAGACTTTACAATGTCCAGCTACATTATACACCACATAGCTTTATAGGAAGCAGACTTTACAATGTCCAGCTACATTATACACCACATAGCTTTATAGGAAGCAGACTTTACAATGTCCAGCTACATTATACTCCACATAGCTTTATAGGAATCCGACTTTACAATGTCCAGCTACATTATACTACACATAGCTTTTAAAGGAAGCAGACTTTACAATGTCCAGCTACATTATACTCCACATAGCTTTATAGGAAGCAAACTTTACAATGTCCAGCTACATTATACTCCACATAGCTTTATAGGAAGCATACTTTACAATGTCCAGCTACATTATACTAAACATAGCTTTATAGGAAGCAGACTTTACAATGTCCAGCTACATTATACACCACATAGCTTTATAGTAAGCAGACTTTACAATGTCCAGCTACATTATACTACACATAGCTTTATAGGAAGCAGACTTTACAATGTCCAGCTACATTATACTACACATAGCTTTTATAGGAAGCAGTTCCTAATCTACTGAAACTTCTTCATGGCCAAGTTGTTTTATTGAATAATGTTGACCCACCCTTGGTTTTTGAATTTATTCAACTATGAATTTGGCTCTATACTCCAGCATTTTAGATTTAATATTAAATGTTTTAAATGAGTCGACAGTACAGAATGTCACCTTTTATTTGAGGGTATTTTCATTAATGTCTGTTTTACTGTTTAGAAATAAATATACTTTATTTATCTAGGCCCTCCATATGTAGGTGTCATAAGTATTTGTAAAAATTCACTTATAGTGTATTACACTTTGTCAAAAGTTTAGTATTTGGTCCCATATTCCTAGCAGGCTATGACTACATCAAGCTTGGGACTCTTGTTGGATGCATTTGCAGTGTGTTTCGGTTGTGTTTCAGATGATGTTGTGCCCAATAGAATTGAATGGTAAATAATGTATTGTGTCATTTTGGAGCCACTTAAACATATTATGTTCTTATTTACAATACAAGTGACTCCAAAATGATTCAATACGTAATTTACCATTCAATTCTATTGGGATATTGTTTATAGATGAGGATATTGTTTTTATGCAGATTTTTGAATATTCGCATGAAAATCTGTTTCCATTTGACTGGCGTCAGATTTTCATGTGAATATTGTAAAATCTTCATAAAAACATGTGCATTTTACCAGCAGAGATGTTTCCATCAAATTGACGTGTTGAAGATAAATGGCTGTGCGTGATGACGTAATGCACATACAAATATATATTTTAGAAAATACTAATATATTTTTGCAGTTAAATTCCCATGTACTGGTTTAAAAAGTTATGTTAAATGGGTTTCCATCCCATTTCCAACTCTACCGATGGTTTGGTCAGATGTTTTGGGGGCATTATATAGTGAACGTGCCCACTCTGGATAGGCTGCCTACATGATGACATTATTATGGATAACTTATTTCATCTGTAGCTTAATAAACTGCATGGTTTCCCGAGTTGTAGTGGGAGGACCACATCACATATCATTGTGTGACTCCAAGTTTACTTCAATATGATGGTTATTATATCAATATTTGTGCATTAAGCGTTTCCACTGCCATTTCTCGCTTAATTAATTCTACAGAGGTATTTGCACCCCACTGCATCCACATGTTTCTTTACAATTTCTGATCATTTTACATGACTGAAAATGAAAGAGAACTTTTGATTTGACATATTCATCATTCACCACTGTGGCTTCTGAATAGGTCACTGTACATTTATGGAACCTTTAAAACGTTGTAATGTTTTACCACAACCTTATATTTGGTTACACGTCACTATGGCTTCCATCCCTATATACCTCAGTGCATCCATCCAGGACTAACGTCTCCAAACAGATCTAAAAGGCCTCCCCCACCACTCAGACTTTCAAAGAAATTAAAGTTATCTCTGTTACTCTGCTGTGCAGTTTGTTGTATGGACATTGCAGAGGCCCTTTTAAAATATCCACTCTGCTGTCTGGATCTACCAAAGGATCCAGTTACTATTCCTTGTAGACACAGCTGTATGCAACATCATCTTCTTAGCTTGACTTCCATCCCCCAAAAACCTGTAGATACAGAGTACACAGTCAAGAGGAAGCCACTCCCTGTCCTCTGGTGTAGAGTTCCATGAAACAGAAAGTCATCTTTGACACCCTGTTGCTCAACCTTCAGGTGAAAGCACTAAAATGGCTGACAATCTAGAACTGTTCTGTTGCTTCGTCTGTCTGGATCCACTGAAGGATCCGGTGACTACTGCCTGTGGACACAGCTACTGTATGGGCTGTATTAAAGAAAGCTGGGATCAGGATCATCTGAAAGGTGTCTACGCCTGTCCCCACACTCTAAAAAATGCTGGGTTGTTTGGTTGACCCAAATGTTGGGTTGCAGGCGTTGGGTCACTTAGTTGGGTTGTTTTCTTTCAAAACTGCTGGGTTATGGATGCTGGGTGTTGGGTTATTGTTGCTTGGTTATTGAGATATGACCCAGCAGGTCAGATCAGAAGACTGTAGGCATAGTTTAGTAGGGGTGTGGCTTTCAGATAGTTATTTTTAGCCACCCATGAGAGTAAATATATTTCCTGTTCATCTGGTCTGTTGCATAGTTAGCACATGTTAAGGTTGAACATTGCACAGTGCAGACAGTCCTTTACCCCAAGGCCTGTTCTGAACAGGAGTACTGTGCTGGCTGAAGTGGTGGAGAAACTGAAGAAGACAGGACTCCAGGCTGCTCCCCCTCCTGATCTGTGCTATGCTGGACCTGGAGATGTGGCGTGTGATGTCTGCACTGGGACCAGAAAACAGAAAGCCCTCATGTCTTGTCTGGCATGTCTGGCTTCTTACTGTGAGACTCACCTCCAACCTCACTATGAATCTCCTGCTTTGAAGAAGCACAAGCTGGTCAAAGCCACTGCACAACTACAGGAGAAGATCTGCTCTCATCATGACAAACTGCTGGAGGTTTTCTGCTGTACCTATCAGCAGTGTATCCAGGGTCGTGCACAGATCTTTCAGAGGCATGTGCTCAAAATGAAAATAAGGCAACCCCGCTTAAGAAAAATACATTAATAATTCATACCTGGAAATTCATAACAAATGAAATACATCTGTAGGAAACATTTGACAAGAGGGTTTATAAGAGCTATTAGCTGATCATTGATGTTGATTGTAGTAACTTTACAAGGATTATCCACAGGCCTTTCAATTCAACATGAGGTAGTGTCCCGTTAATGCTGTGCCAACTCTAGGATGATGACATCACAGGAGGGTAAAGGTCACGGTCAACATCAATGTCCATAATAACCATGCTCCAATGTAAGGTAATAATACTATACTGCAGTTAAGTACACAACCTATTCAGTAGGAATTGTTTATATAGTGTCCACACTATAACACTGTTCATTTACTATCTCTAGACCTCTTTCCCAGTGAAATGCACTTGAAATCAAATAACCTCCTGGATCTGAGGCCATACCCAGCATCATTATCACATTGAAGCATGGGGGGGAGAGATCAGCTTTAATATTGCAGATATATTGTGGCTTCTATCAGTGTAATTGCATAATTTCCAATCCCCCATATATATGTTTTGTAAATGTTATTTTAAACATATATATATTTTAAATATATTTTCCTTCTTTATTATTTTCCCCTAACCCTACCACCCCTCCTAAACTAATGGACAACAATACTTAGGCTTCCACTTCCAGCTTATAAATGTACATACTACATACATTTCACAGACACTACATTTTACATTAGTTATCTTTTGTTTGTTTTTAGTCCCCGCCTTCAGCTACCCTCAGCCCCTCCCATCTATCTCTGAAGACCATCCAGTTTTGATTTCTAGCTGCCATACAGTGCATTCGGAAAGTATTCAGACCCTTTAACTTTTTCAACATTTTATTACGTTACAGCCTTATTCTAAAATTGATTTAAAATGTTCCTCATCAATCTACCCACAATACCCCAAAATGACAAAGCGAAAACAAGTTTTTATTTTTCCACACTTATTAAAAATACAAAACAGAAAAACCTTATTTACATAAGTATTCAGACTCTTTGCTATGAGACTCACAATTGAGCTCAGTGCATGTCAGAGCAAAAACCAAGCCATGAGGGTGAAGGAATTGTCCGTAGAGCTCTGAGACAGGATTGTGTTGAGGCACAGATCTGGGGAAGGGTTCCAAAACATTTCTGCAACATTGAAGGTCCCCAAGATCACAATGGCCTCCATCATTCTTAAATGGAAGAAGTTTGGAACCACCAAGACTCTTCCTAGAGCTGGCCGCCTGACCAAACTGAGCATCGGGGGAGAAGGGCCTTGGTCAGGGAAGTGACCAAGAACCCGATGGTAACTCTGACAGAGCTCCAGAGTTCCTCTGTGGAGATGGGAGAAACTTCCAGAAGGACAACCATCTCTGCAGCACTCCACCAATTAGGCCTTTATGGTAGAGTGGCCAGATGGAAGCCACTCCTCAGTAAAAGGCACATGACAGCCCGCTTGGAGTTTGCCAAAAGGCACCTAAAGGACTCTCAGACCATGAGAAACAAGATTCTCTGGTCTGATGAAACCAAGATTGAACTCTTTGGCCTGAATGCTAAGCGTCACGTCTGTAGAAAACATGGCACCATCCCTACGGTGAAGCATGGTGGTGGCAGCATCAGGCTGTGGGGATGTTTTTCAGAGGCACAGACTGGGAGAATAGCCAGGATCGAGGGAAAAATTAACAGAGCAAAGTACAGAGAGATCCTTGATGTAAACCTGCTTCAGAGCGCACAGGATCTCAGACTGGGGCGAAGGTTCACTTTCCAACAGGACAACGACCCAAGACAATGCAGGAGTGGCTTCGGGACAAGTCTCTGAATGTCCTAGAGTGGCCCAGCCAGAGCCCGGAGTTGAACCCGATCTAA
The DNA here is from genome assembly GCF_964263955.1 of Coregonus lavaretus. NCBI lineage: Eukaryota > Metazoa > Chordata > Actinopteri > Salmoniformes > Salmonidae > Coregonus > Coregonus lavaretus. Next base: position 73,013 of record NW_028162028.1, read on the forward strand.
CATCTCTGGAGAGACCTGAAAATAGTATAATAATATATATAATATGCCATTTAGCAGACGCTTTTATCCAAAGCGACTTACAGTCATGCGTGCATACATTTTTTTTTTTTTTGTGTATGGGTGGTCCCGGGGATCGAACCCACTACCTTAGCGTTACAAGCGCCGTGCTCTACCAGCTGTGCAGTGACTCTCTCCATCCAACCTGACAGAGATTGAGAGGATCTGCAAAGAAGAATGGGAGAAACTCCCCAAATACAGGTGTGCCAGGCTTGTAGCGTCATACCCAGGAAGACTTGAGGCTGTAATCGCTGTCAAAGATGCATCAACAAAGTACTGAGTAAAGGCTCTGAATACTTATGTAAATGTCATATTTCCGTTTTTATTTTTAATACATTTGCAAAAATGTCTACAAACCTGTTTTTGCTTTGTCATTGTGGGGTATTGTGTGTAGATTGATGGGTTAAAACAACAATGTTATCAATGTTATAATAAGGTTGTAACCTAACAAAATGTGGAAAAAGTCAAGGGGTCTGAATACTTTCCAAAGGCACTGTATACAAAAGTATGTGGACACCCCTTCAAATTAGTGGATTTGGCTATTTCAGCCACACCCATTGTTGACAGGTGAATAGAATCGAGCACACAGCCATGCAATCTACAAACATTGGCAATAGAATGGCCTTACTGAAGAGCTCAGTGACTTTCAACGTGGCACCGTCATAGGATGCCACCTTTCCAACAAGACAGTTCGTCAAATGTCTGCCCTGGCGCCGGAGAAGATGGCTGCTGTTTTACAGCCCTCTAACCAATTGTACTATTATGTGTGTTTTTCCGCATTATTTGTAATTTATTCTGTACATAATGTTTGATCACCAACAACTACGAGACAGCCTATAGGGAGGAGGTCAGAGACCTGGCCATGTGGTGTCAGGATAACAACCTCTCCCTCAACGTGACCAAGACAAAGGAGATGATTGTGGACTACAGGAAAAAAAAGAGGACTGAGCACGCCCCCATTCTCATCGACGGGGCTGTAGTGGAACAGGTTGAGAGCTTCAAGTTCCTTGGTGTCCACATTACCAACTAACTATCATGGTCCAATCACACCAAGACAGTCGTGAAGAGGGCACGACAAAGCCTATTCCCCCTCAGGAGACTGAAAAGATTTGGCATGGGTCCTCAGATCCTCAAAAAGTTCTACAGCTGCACCATCGAGAGCATCCTGACTGGTTACATCAACGCCTGGTATGGCAACTGCTCGTCCTCCGACAGCAAGGCACTACAGAGGGTAGTGCGTACGGCCCTGTACATCACTGGGGCCAAGCTTCCTGCCATCCAGGACCTCTATACCAGGCGGTGTCAGAGGAAGGCCCTCAAAATTGTCAAAGACTCCAGCCACCCTAGCCATAGACTCTTCTCTCTGCTACCGCACGGCAAGCGGTACCGGAGCGCCAAGTCTAGGTCCAAAAGACTTCTCAACAGCTTCTACCCCCAAGCCATAAGACTCCTGAACAGCTAATCATGGCTACCCGGACTATTTGCACTGCCCCCCCACCCCCACCCCATATTTTTACGCTGCTGCTACTCTGTTAATTATTTACGCATAGTCACTTTAACTCTACCCACATGTACATATTACCTCAACTACCTCAACTAGCCGGTGCCCCCGCACATTGACTCTGCACCAATACCACCCTGTATATACAGTATATTCTCCCTACTGTTATTTTATTTTACTTCTGCTCTTTTTTTCTCAACAATTTTTTGATGTTGTTGTTTTACTTTTTTATTAAAAATAAATGCACTGTTGGTTAAGGACTGTAAGTAAGCATTTCACGGTAATGTCTACACCTGTTGTATTCGGCGCATGTGGCAAATAACATTTTATTTTATTTTATTTTATATGATAGTGCTGCCCATGTGAACTGTAAGTGCTGATATTGTGAAGTGGAAACGTCTAGGAACAACAAGGCTCACCGCGAAGTGGTAGGCCACACATACCGGGACCGCGAGTGCTGAAGCATGTAAAAATTGTCTGTCCTCGGTTGCAACACTCACTATCGAGTTCCAAAATGGAAGCAGCGTCAGCACAAGAACTGTTTGTCGGGAGCTTCATGAAATGGGTTTCCATGGCTGACCAGCCGCACACAAGCCTAAGATCACCAGGAATAATGGTATGGGGCTGTTATTCATGGTTCGGGCCAGGCCCCTTAGTTCCAGTGAAGGGAAATCTTAACACTAAATGACCCTGTGCACAAAGCAAGGTCCTTACAGAAATGGTTTGTCGAGATAGCTGTGGAAGAACTTGACTGGCCTGCACAGAGCCCTGACCTCAACCCCATCGAACACCTTTGGGATGAATTGTAAAACCGTCTGCGAGCCAGGCCTAATCGCCCAACATCAGTGCCCAACCTCACTAATGCTCTTGTGGCTGAATGGAAGCAAGTCCCCGCAGCAATGTTCCAACATCAAGTGGAAAGCCCTCCCAGAAGAGTGGAGACTGTTATAGCAGCAAAGGGGGGACCATCTCTATATTAATGCCCATGATTTTGGAATGAGATGTTCGACGAGTAGGTGTCCACATACTTTTGGTCATGTAGTGTATCTCTCCTCTTATCTGTGTTGCCATACCTTCTTGCCCCTCAGGGAAAATATTTCAGACAAGGTAAATCATCTCTACTCACCCTCAGTCACATCAATGATTTATCTGACTAACCTAACTTATACTATAAATCAGCCGACATGGTGAAAAATCTGCCAATGTGCCCTTGAGCAAGGCACTTAACCCTAATTGCTCCTGTAAGTTGCAATGGATAAGAGCTTCTGCTAAATGACAAAAATGTAAATGTAAATCCCAGTCAGGATGGGAAGGAAGAAGATATGACCGTCTTCTGGTAGTTGCAGACTGATAGTCAACTTCAAACATGTTCTCAACAGGGGCTCGGATCAAATAGGCCTCCACATTTCATTTCCCATGGAGCCTTGCGTAAATAAGTAAAGTATGTGTATATATGTGTGTTTGGGGAGGGGATGTTAAGCCTGCTTGTTGTAGTACAGTATTGTACCACGTCTGTGTGTGTGTGTGTATCTCTCTGTGTGTCGTCTCCCCTCATCCATTCCTCACCTGTTTCTGGGTCCGTTGACATTGCTGAGGCTGCCTCCTACCAGTGTCTCTAGGGAGGGCAGAGCAGAGCTGCTATCTACTCGGCCCTCTCCGGCCCCCAGGCATGGCCTGGCATGGACACCACCTCAACACCCACAGCCTCTCCTCCGCTGCAGATTCCTCCTGCCTCTGCCTCTCCACCTAGACCAGCACCCAGAGACCAGCACCACCTCACAGCCAGGACACTGGGGAAATAGGAACAGAAGACAACATGGTCAATACAAGAATAACAACAACAGGCCACTACAGAGACGGACAGAGAAGAAGTCAATAAAGGACAGGGTAATGTTTAGAAGGCACAACACAGAAAAACCCCCAGTGAAACAGGAGGTAGAATACTATCTGAACTTGCAACACATTTTGTTATGGTGTGTGCTCAAATGAACACAACCCAGCTTCAATAGAGAACATCAATAGAGGACAGCATTAACAGGGTTGAGTTCAGGTGGATGACAATGTACACTGTGGTGTCAAGACAACGATGCTGACATGCTGTGATGACAAGAAATCCGCTGACACTGTCCTTGATTATAATGGTTTATTACATCAAAGATTACAGTATCAATTTACAGACTCCTGCAGAAATCCGGAGAACAACTGACCCAATCTCTAATATGTTATTCTCCCCGTCCTTTGTTCAAAACATGGTATTTATATCCTATGTAACATAATATGGCGTAATTTTAATAGACCAATCCCTGGCCTCTACATAGCAGACTCTCCTCTGTTTATAGTAATGTTTTCCAGATGTTTCCGCAAGCAGAGCCAAGTTCCTCTAACACACCATTTGCAAACGTCAGCAAAATCATAGACTTTCAGATACTACATATTTCCCCCCTTTGAGACTAATTAAATCTCGAAAACAAAAATAATAGGATTATGACAAATCTTGTGTAACTTTAGCAATAAAACCAAGTTTATGGAGTGTAAATAAATTGTTATGAAGTGTAAATAAATTGTTATGGAGTGTAAGAGCGAAAAACCTGTCTGACAGCTTTCATTCCAAATATCCATCAATCAATCAAGACAGGAAAATTATCTCACGGCCCCTCTGCCCCAGGCGACCACCTAAGTAATCCAGATGAATTTATAAATCTTTATCAATGCATTTTAAGATATGATGCAATTGAATACACATGAAAACCTCAGAAAACAAAATACAATCAAAAATGTCCACATTCAGGCTGGTCGACCCATCGGACCCTCCTGTGGATTCTCTCTGTCCCTGCCTAGACCCAATATCACTAAGCTTCAACTAAATAAACAAAAACATCTGAGGTCCCCACATGTACCCAACAACAGAAAACATCATTCTTCAAAAATTAATACAAAAAGAATATAACACTGGAATGTTGTCCACTACACTGCAGCTCCTCCGCAGTGTCGACTTTCAATGCAACGTCGATGATGGAATCTGAACATTTCCACACCTTGTTCAACTTCCTCCAGTCCCTTCATATTGTCCATGTTTGAGTATTTGAATCCCACCCACTCTACACATCCCCATATACTTCTGGAAGAAAAGAAAACACCAACCAGTATCTTTTGCAAAACAACACATGCAAATTAAAACATCAATATCAACAATAATATAAAAATGATATATAAAAGGAATCACATTCCATTTCCCCCCTTTGATTCATAAGAAAATACTAAATATCACAATAATATGTCAAGAAATGTGAAAATTATCACACAATCAGATATTCAAAATTTCCTAGAGTTACTTCAACCCTAGTTTTCCTAACATTTTGGACTGACTTTTTTCCCCACATTTTTCTTTCTCAAATTTTTGAAAAATCAATTTCACTGATTTATCCACAAAACTGTTTCCCACTATCTGAGGATATTTCGATCGGGAAATCCCCACCTGCTTATGACTTCTTTACACAAAAACTTGGCAACCTACTTAGCTTCTTTTTGCTTGGTTGCACATGCCTCTTTTCTACCAATACCTGTAGCAATTTATTTATTTTTATTTTTATTTCACCTTTATTTAACCAGTTAAGCCAGTTGAGAACAAGTTCTCATTTACAACTGCGACCTGGCCAAGATAAAGCAAAGCAGTGCGATAAAAACAACAACACAGAGTTACATATGGGGTAAAAAAACATAAAGTCAAATTTAATTGAGTCTTTATGACACGTTTCCTTATTCTGTAAACAGATAATTATATCATCCACATACTGAATGACAGTGCTTTGCATGATCTGATCTATCCCTACCAAATCTTCTGCTGGAAACTCATTTACTACTTCATTCACTGCTCTCAAATCATGAACCATACGATAAGTCTCATCAGGTTTCTTCAAAGGCAACAAATGCTTGTTACTCTGAGGATTTTTTTTTATTTTCTTCAAAACACTTGCTTTCGAAAGTCCTTCAATTTGTGGTTCAATCCCTTGGATTGCTTCATCTTTCAATGGATACTGATTCTTCCAAGGAGGTCTGGCTCATGGTCGAAGTTCAACTTTCACCGGTTGGGCTGATTTCACAAGTCCAATATCAGTACTGTGTTGAGACCACAAACATTCTGGAACTTGTTGCAACATCTCCTCTTTCATAGGGTCTGAATCCATCTTCACACTGCAAATAGATTCATGTGTCATCCGTACAGCTTGTGGCTGTCCCCGTCCCTGAGCCGAAATCATGATCCCGAGAAATCGCCGATCTTCACTCCTCCAAATCTCCAAATTCTTCCCCATTGGCACAAAAACAGCTTTCTCTGCTTCTGTCATCATTTCTCCTATATGCTTCTGCTCATAGTCTTCAGAAACCAACAAGGTCACATGTGGCACATGCTTCTCAATGTCAAATACTTTATCCAGATAATCGTCTGTGTTTATCTTCATAGCTGCTCCTTGTGGTCCTAAAATTATGCAACAAGAGTTGAGTTGAACTTTCTTTGGTTGCTGACTCAACCATTCCTCTGAGTTCGATTGGGCAGCATTCTTGAAATACTTGAGCGTACAATGAAATGGATATTCTGGAAGCCTCACATCTGGCATGTTTGCTACAATGAATTTCTCCCGTATCTTAGCCTGCTTCAAAAAATCTGCACTGAGATTTCCAATCCAAAATACTGAAGAAGAGTGAATCTCTGTCGTCATCAACAATTAGTAAACCTTTTCTTTTGGCACTTCACCAGACAGCCATCTGGCGTACATTTTATTGTACAATTAAATCTACACAATACATCTCTTCCCAACAATGCAATAGGTGTATGTTCCGATACCAGTATGGGTATTGTAATTTTCTGATTTTTATAGCAGAGCTCAATTGGTTCCGCAAGAGGAATCAGCTGTTTCACTCCCTCAAATCCGATTGTCCTAATTAGTTGATTGGACATAGGGAGATGTGTAGCATCTTTAGGCCGAACACAGGTGAAATCAGCTCCGCTATCCGCCATCACTTCCAATGGTCGGTTGTTTACTTTCACCTCAATTTTTTGATCTTTTTCCGGTCCTGATGCTACCAGCTGACACCCCCCTTTCGGATCTTCTGGGCACCTCTAGAATCCTTGCTCCGGGCCCCTATAAGGGTTCACCGGTCCTCCAGATGATCTTGACTGGCCCCTGTATCTTCCTCTGAAATTCCCTCTGGTGTTTCCTCCTGGCCCATTACACTCATGGGCAAAGTGACCAAACTGTCCACAATTATAAAACACTTCTGAAGATTGCTGGAAGTATGGCTTAAATCTTCCTCCTCTTCCTCTTCCTAAGCCTTCTCGTCCTCTTCCTCTCCAATTCTGTGTCTCTCCAGAAAATGGCTGTGGATATGAAACAACTGGTACCGCTATTGGTGGCTGGTACAATTGCGGTTGCAACTGGTTCGGTTGAAGCTGTGGCATCGATTGTTGATTTGGTGCACACTGATTCTGCATAACCAAAGCTTGTTTCTTCTCGTTCTTATTCTCCACCAGTTGTATTTGATTGAGTTTTCTGAGAGTTTCTTCGTCCTGTTCTTTCTGGTTGTGTTCCTTTTTCCGGTACAGATCCACTTGATGGGCTATATGATCTGTATAGACACCTTTTGTCATGCTTCCAAGTCCAACCACCTCTGCCAGTTTGCTCCTTACTGATGAGGGCAGTCCCATCTGTAGTTTAGCTCTCAAAATGGTGTCAAAAATGGTGGTCCTCTGTAGCTCAGCTGGTAGAGCACGGTGCTTGTAACGCCAAGGTAGTGGGTTCGATCCCCGGGACCACCCATACACATAAATGTATGCACACATGACTGTAAGTCGCTTTGGAAAAAAGCGTCTGCTAAATGGCATATTTATTTATTTAAAATTGACTGCTCAATTTGTCTCACATCTGGATCATTTCCGGTAATATTTCTCCACACTTGATGAACTCTTGACACATAGGCTCTTGGATTTTCTTGTTGTCCTAGTGGGTCAATCAGAATGTTGTCAGGATGCACATTTGTTGGAAATGTATCTTTCAGTGCTCTCCACAGCCGATTTCTACTTGCAGCTAACAATTCAGGATCATTCACCGCAGTCCCCATATATCGATGAAGTCCAGCTCTCTGAAAAAATTCTTCCATACCTGGAATCCCAAGGAGATTAGCCAAAAGTCTCTTATTGTCTCCTATGGCAGACTGTGTTCCCACCGTAATTTCTTCCAACTTAGAAATCCAAGGATATGCTCCATCTTGAAGAGTAGGCAGCTTCTCAAGTATATCTGACATATCGGTATTCTGCAAAGGCTTATACTCCAGGTTCTGTCCTCGAATGATCACTGGCATCATCTTCTTACTTGTGCTCCCTTGTCTTGGCCTCAATGTCTACCTCTTCTCCAATTCTTGGGATCCTTTTTTCAGCAGTTTTTTCTTCTGTATCTTCAACTTCTTGAGTTGTTCTTCCAGTTCTCTTACTTCTTCTAAATTATTGGCCTTATCCAGGCATGATATGCATCGATCTATATATTTTTCTATTTCTTCTGTGCTAGTCATTGTAGGATAAAATCCTCTTGAATATGAAGCACCTTTAATCTCCAAATCTTCATCGCTGTCTCCATCTTCACTTTCATCAGAACTCGAATCTCTTGTATTCTTCTTCTTCCAACTTCCATCACCCCTTCTTTCTGCTCTGGCCAACCTCCATCTGATCACAGGGTCATATCCACCCATGATCTCTTCTGAATCACTCTGATCATCATCATCATCATCATCATCATCTTCAAGTTCCATCCTCCTGAACCTCACTCCACCCTTAGTTTCCAGACATCTCATTTTCTTCTTACTTTTGGAGTTTGGATTAATCTTTATGGTCGTTTCTGCTTGTCCTCTTTCTATTATTCGTTCATCTTCATCTCTGATGCAATAATCACCCTCCTGAATGATCACTGGAAGCTGAGGATAGACGTCCTTAAACTCTACTTCTTCCTCGTAAGGTGGGGGTCTTTTTGCTGAATCCGTATGTGAGAAAGGTGTATTGACTTCTGCCATTAGTTTTTCTGTTACCTTCACCTCTTTTGCCATTTTCTCTATACCTCTGTCTCTTTTATCTTTTGTATCTTTTATCAGTTTTTGTCCTTCATTTTCAAACAGCTTAAGAACACCCAGCTCTCTTTGTCTCTTTTCTTTACGTTGTTCCCCTTTTTTTCCCTTCTTTTGATCTGCCTTTTACGTGGATACAAGCACTTACATTATCTTGATGACGTCTGGGTTAAGAGTCCCTTCCACTGGCCATGGTTGTTCAATGTCAGGCCAACGTTTATTCTATTTTCCAGATAACCTTACAATAGCATTAACTAGAGGATTACTATTTTGTACTACATCAACAGGAGTAATTACTTTCACAGTTTTGATGTCCTTTTTCCCCATTGCAACAACTGTAACCACTCTTTTATATTCCTTTATTGTGAATTATTTCATTATTATTATTATTATTATTTTAAACCAATTAATTAGTAAACCCAAAAAACGTTTAGCTATGTAGCTTATCATTCCCTCCTATTAATATATTTATTATTATAATTATTTTAATTAATTAATTAATTAATTAATTAATTAATTAATTAATCAATATATATATACACAGCTGGAACACAACAGAGACCTCTTTAATTTTGCGCACACACATAGGCTCTCTCTCTCACACACACACAATTCAACAAGAATGCATCCGTTCATACAATGCTCTAAAGCAGGGTTCTTCAATTCCGGTCCTGGAGGGCCGAAACACCTCTGTTTTTCATCCTCTCCTTCTAATCAGGGACTAATTCAGACCTGGGACACCAGGTGAGTGCAATTAACTACCAGGTAGAAATAAAAAACAGAAGTGTTTCGGCCCTCCAGGACCGGAATTGAAGAACCCTGCTCTAAAGCATGCTTACGTCGCTCCTTTTTTCCTTTATATTCCTTCCTAAATTTCTGCTACCTTGAGTTGCAGATATTCAATGAGAGGCTACATCGGACATATACCTCGTCAACTATATTCCGAGAGGTAACATGCAATTGAATGTATATTAAACAATCTCACAGTTCCCAGAACTGACCCGAAAATCAACCTAGTGAATTGACAGGATTTGTGGACCATCTTAATGATCGCCTCTTTGAGGGCTTCTGTAGATCAGCGACGTCCTAACCGTATACATTTTCCTGATTCCTTCATTCTATTCCTGGACACATTCTATTCAAGCCAAATATCCCTGTGCCCAGTGTTATCAATTCCTATAGACACTCCCCCCTGTTTGCGTTGTTTTCAACGCAAACAAAGGTAGAAATTTAGAACGGAAATCTATCACACAGCAAACAGCACGGCACACACAGGTCCGTCACGGTGCGTTCCCCCAACGCACACACAAAGCCACACGAACTGACCAGCGCCCAAAGTTGTGAGAAAGCTCACCTTATCTGCCGGCGTCTTGAGTGGGAGTCACTTCGTAGCCCATGAATGGAACGCTGAAGAGACGCAACACGTCCCAAAAATCCTCGTCGCCATTTAATGTGGTGTCAAGACAACGGTGCTGACATGCTGTGATGACAAGAAATCCGCTGACACTGTCCTTGATTATAATGGTTTATTACATCAAAGATTACAGTATCAATTTACAGACTCCTGCAGAAATCCGGAGAACAACTGACCCAATCTCTAATATGTTATTCTCCCCGTCCTTTGTTCAAAACATGGTATTTATATCCTATGTAACATAATATGGCGTGATTTTAATAGACCAATCCCTGGCCTCTACATAGCAGACTCTCCTCTGTTTTAGGGGGCCCCTATAGTAATGTTTTCCAGATGTTTCCGCAAGCAGAGCCAAGTTCCTCTAACACACCATTTGCAAACGTCAGCAAAATCATAGACTTTCAGATACTACAACACATTGAAGATAGTAGTAGGGTTCATTTAATGAGTAGAGATGATATGATTAATTGCTAGACCTACTTGGCAGAGAGACACATAAGAGAATATCTAGACAATGAATTTATATCTGAACTTTCGACAATTGTTGTGCTCTACTGAACACAGGCTGGGCGCGCACACACACACACACACACACACACACACACACACACACACACACACACACACACACACACACACACACACACACACAACACACACACACACACACACACACACACACACACACACACACACACACACACTCACACACATACACACACACTTTACAATGACAGACAGGTGAGCAACTACACTACATAGAACAAGGGATAACCAAACCAGGTTATACCAATATTTTGGTGTGTGTGTGTGTGTGTGTGTGTGTTTGTGTGAATGTATGGACAGTGGAGGAGGTTTATATAAAATAATTTCTAACAACATTACCCCTGTTTAACACCTTCAATATGGGCCATTACCCACCTATCGAGCTATCTGTAGCTAGCTAAACATAGATAACTAGTAGCTAGCTAACTTTAGCTAACCAAGCTAGCTAGCTAGCTGATCGTTTTGTAAACAGAACTCGTGAACATCACATTCAGATTTGCTTTTTTATTTTATTTTATTTATAAAAAATATTATTTGTTGCAAACGGACTAAGTAGATATCTATTCAGCTATCTATCTAAACCCATTTCTGATGATGCATTGATATCATCAATGATGTCTTGAGGGCTGTGTCACAAGCTAAATGCAAAAAACCTAAACAAATCGTTAGGACCAATGAGAGTAGAGCTACTGAGTTCGGATGTAACACCCACATGTCCATATATGGCATTGCGTTGGCAGCCATATTGGGATTTTCTATCCGGTGATGTCCCTGGAACTGGGACCACATTATACCTCAAATTTATTTTTTATTGCAAACTTATTTTGAGAATGAATGCAACAACACTGTATTTATTCACACATCACATTACCTGCTTGCTAGTGTTGTTGCACTCATTCTCAAAATAACAAATAATTGAACTACAAAACTGATTATACAGGCACAACTCATATTTTACATTTCAAATCATACTTTACATGCTTGTACACTTATGACATTAATTTACCTTCATAGTGTTGGTCTTCCTGACGGGCCCAAAGGTGGTGAAGGTCGGCAACAACACCTCTGTGGCATTTTGTATCGGAGGCCACGTGACCACTTAGGGGACACGCAGCCCGCGCATAGGATTGGGAGAGCGGGAGATCCTGAATGTACGTTACTTGTACGGCTCCGGTTAACTTGAATAAAGAAGGACTTATGTTTTAAAGAACAGTTGTTTTCTTTAGTATTTCTTAGACAAGATTCAACATGGTACCAGGAGTGAACTAACTCGCCTTTGACTCATCCATCATCGAGTTTGGTCGAAAATGCTGAACGGCGCTAAGAGGCTTCACGTCAACTAGCTAACTTGACTAACGTTAGCTAACTAGCCACTGGGCTAACGAGACTGAGGTAAAAAAAAAAAACCAAGCCGGAGCTAATGGAGCGTGCAGTACATGTAGCTAGTCGTTTTGCAGTGCTAGCTGGCTAACGACATGGAGCAGCTAAAGCCTCCAACAGAACTGAAACTGAACGGCAACGTTGAAGAGCAATGGAAGCGGTTCAAGCAGCGTTTCACCCTCTATCTGACGGCGATAGGAGCGGCTGGAAAAGACAATGCTCAGAAGGTCGCACTGTTTCTCAAAGTCTAGGACACCATTGATGTCTACAACAGCTTTCAGCTAATGGATGAAGAGAAAGCAGATTATGAACTGGTGTTAGACACATTTCTGTCTTTTTGTACTCCCAGAAGAAACTAGGTATGTTTTCAACAGTAGATGGCAGAAGAAACAGATGAGGAATTTATTATGGACTTGAAATTTTGGTCAAATTGCAGACTTGCTGATAAGAGAGAATTGTCATGGGGTGAGAGACAATGGGCTGAGATAAAAGTTACTTGGTGTCAAACAAATGTGTCAAGCTAGAGAGGTGACTCAGAGTCACATACGGCCAATGGACAGCGGTGTTCTTAGTGACACCGTATGCAAAGTGGAGTACATTAGCGAAGGAAGAGCTACAGCTAAACGGCTAACTTCAAAGGACAGCATCACACTTCAGGGAACCAGCGCTCCTGTAGCAACTGAGGTGGAGAGCACAGACCTTGCCAGTGCCCAGCATATAGAAAAGAGTGTTATAACTGTGGAATGAAGAACCCCTTCTCACTCAAATGCAGGCAGCGGAGACAACAAAATACAGTACACTGTGTCAACGAGGAACAAGACAACAGCGGTGACAATGAGTACAGTGAGGGGTCTTTGGGTGACCTCTTTGTGGGAATAGTCGCACTTGCAGGACCAGACGAGGACTGGACTGCTACCTACAAGACTAATGGAACTGATATTTTGTTCAAACTTGACACTGGAGCACAGGTCAACATCATTCCAGAGACTGAATTGTTACGGTTACAGGTAAAACCAGTGGTCTTCAGGGACATGCACATTGGTGCTGGAGGTAGGTGGCAGATCTACTGAGGATAGAGTCCTTAGATATCCTAGACAAAGTAGAAGAGCCTACTGAATGGGTCCACTCACTAGTAGTAGTTGAGAAGGAAGACGGCTCGCTCAAACTGTGTATGGATCCAAAAGAGCTAAACAAGCATGTAAAAAGGGAATACTTTCAGCTGCTTACCAAAGGGGAGATATTCAGGGACATAGCAGGGGCTAAATACTTCTCAAAGCTAGATGCTTCTTCAGGGTTTTGGCAGATCAGTCTAAACAAGGAGTACTTTGTACTTTCAATACTCTTTTTGATAGATAGTCATTTAAAAGACTCCCATTTGGTCTCACTTCAGCACCAGAAGTCTTTCACAGGACAGTCCAACAGATATCTGAGAGTGTTTCAGGCACCACAGTGTCCATTGATGATGTGCTAATATGGGCTCAGACTCTTGAACAGCACAACACCAGGTTGAAATCAGCACTTGATCTAGCCAGAGATAATGGGCTAAAGCTAAACGCAGACAAATGGAAATTCAGAAAGACAGAAATAACCTTATTGGGTGAAAAACTAACATGTGAAGGTGTTCAGGTAGACCAGAGCAAAGTGACAGCCATCAAGAACATACCACTTCCTACAGATTAAGAGGTCGTACAAAGGTTCTTAGGGATGGTTAACTATGTGGGCTAATTTGAACCTAATCCGGCAACTCACACTAGTCAGATGAGAAGTCTACTGTGTAAAACTACACAGTAGTGTTGGAACAGTAATCACCAGAAAGAGTTTGAGGAGCTCAAGGCATTGATCACGCATGCTCCAGTACTTTGGTTCTATGATAAAAAGCGCAAAACCTAAATCTCAGCAGATGCCTCTAAAGCAGGTTTAGGTGCAGTGTTGTTACAGCAGTATGGCACTAGATGGCGCCCAGTTGCATATGCCTCCAGGGCTCTGGCAACTTCTGAGTGTAACTATGCTCAGATTGAGAAAGAGGCATTGGCACTGTCATATGCATGTGAGAAATTCAGTGTGTTTATCTGTGGTAAAACAGTGTGGGATGAAACAGATCATCAACATTAAGTTACTATTATAAAGAAGGGTCTAACACACACACCACCAAGGGAACAGACTGTTTCTAAAACTTCAGAAATATGACTTGCAACTCGAGTACAGGCCAGGGAAAGAATTGTTAGTGGCAGACACATTGTCCAGAGCTTTTGACAGCTCAGAATCAAACTAGATATAGGAGCAGGATGTAAACCTTATCAGAAAGAGTTGCCCAGTCTCAGATGAAATGTGGACAGTTATTTCACGTGCTGCTGCAGAAGATGAGTGTTTACAAAATGTGATTCAAGCCATAACATGCAGGTAGTCTGTATAAGCTATACCATACCCTTATAGTCAATACAGGGATGAGCTATCTGGAATTGATGGAATTCTGTTTAAGGGTTCAAGAATTGTGATACCAAGTGTGTTACAGAAAAACACACTGATCAATATATATATATATATATATATACACTGCTCAAAAAAAGATAGGGAACACTTAAACAACACACTGTAACTCCAAGTCAATCACACTTCTGTGAAATCAAACTGTCCACTTAGGAAGCAACACTGATTGACAATACATTTCACATGCTGTTGTGCAAATGGAATAGACAACAGGTGGAAATTATAGGCAATTAGCAAGACACCCCCAATAAAGGACTGGTTTTGCAGGTGGGACCACAGACCACTTCTCAGTTCCTATGCTTCCTGGCTGATGTTTTGGTCACTTTTGAATGCTGGCGGTGCTTTCACTCTTGTGGTAGCATGAGACGGAGTCTACAACCCACACAAGTGGCTCAGGTAGTGCAGCTCATGCAGGATGGCACATCAATGCGAGCTGTGGCAAGAAGGTTTGCTGTGTCTGTCAGCGTAGTGTCCAGAGCATGGAGGCGCTACCAGGAGACAGGCCAGTACATCAGGAGACGTGGAGGAGGCCGTAGGAGGGCAACAACCCAGCAGCAGGACTGCTACCTCCGCCTTTGTGCAAGGAGGAGCAGGAGGAGCACTGCCAGAGCCCTGCAAAATGACCTCCAGCAGGCCACAAATGTGCATGTGTCTGCTCAAACGGTCAGAAACAGACTCCATGAGGGTGGTATGAGGGCCCCACGTCCACAGGTGGGGGTTGTGCTTACAGCCCAACACCGTGCAGGACGTTTGGCATTTGCCAGAGAACACCAAGATTGGCAAATTCGCCACTGGTGCCCTGTGCTCTTCACAGATGAAAGCAGGTTCACACTGAGCACATGTGACAGACGTGACAGAGTCTGGAGACACCGTGGAGAACGTTCTGCTGCCTGCAACATCCTCCAGCATGACCGGTTTGGCGTGGGTCAGTCATGGTGTGGGGTGGCATTTCTTTGGGGGGCCGCACAGCCCTCCATGTGCTCGCCAGAGGTAGCCTGACTGCCATTAGGTACCGAGATGAGATCCTGAGACCATATGCTGGTGCGGTTGGCCCTGGGTTCCTCCTAATGCAAGACAATGCTAGACCTCATGTGGCTGGAGTGTGTCAGCAGTTCCTGCAAGAGGAAGGCATTGATGCTATGGACTGGCCTGCCCGTTCCCCTGACCTGAATCTAATTGAGCACATCAAGGACATCATGTCTCGCTCCATCCACCAACGCCACGTTGCACCACAGACTGTCCAGGAGACCATCCGCCACCTCATCAGGAGCATGCCCAGGCGTTGTAGGGAGGTCATACAGGCACGTGGAGGCGACACACACTACTGAGCCTCATTTTGACTTGTTTTAAGGACATTACATCAAAGTTGGATCAGCCTGTAGTGAGGTTTTCCACTTTAATTTTGAGGGTGACTCCAAATCCAGACCTCCATGGGTTCATAAATTTGATTTCCATTGGTCATTTTTGTGTGATTTTGTTGTCAGCACATTCAACTATGTAAAGAAAAAGGTATTTAATAAGATTATTTCATTCATTCAGATCTAGGATGTGTTATTTTAGTGTTCCCTTTATTTTTTTGAGCAGTGTATATATACACCACACACTCCGGACTCTAACATTGCTCGTCCCAATCTTTTTAAATTTCTTAATTCCAGTCCTTTTCTTTTTGGATTAGTGTGTATTGTTGTGTATTGTAAGTTATTACTGCACTGTTGGAGCCAGGAACACAAGCATTTCGCTACACCCGCAATAACATCTGCTAAATATGTGTATGCGACCAATAAAATGTGATTTGATTTTTGAAAGTGTTCCATAATTCTCAATCCGCGTTGCGTTGTGCCTAAGAACAGCTCTTAGCTGTGGTACTGTATATTGGCCATATACCACACCTCCTCAGGCCTTATTGCTTAATTTAAACAAGTAAGTGTATTATAAGGCATTATAAAGGTCATTAAAATAATAACACATATGTAGTTCATACAAACTGTTATCCTTTATATATTCTAACAACAAACATTTTATGATTCATTATTTCATTTGTTCCATGTTAAGGGCTCTAACCTAGGAATGTTGTGGAAAATAACCACTATACTTTATTACAAATAAGGTCTTACAGAGTTTTTGTTGCATCAAGAAATGACTTTATTTAAGTTTTCAACAAAGCCGATACCAGTCTGCAGATTGGCACACCGTTCTTACGGTCCCCCTCCATCTTATATAGTCCTCTTCAGTTTTCCCGCTATTTTATTGCTCCGCCCACTTCCTTTGTCTCTGAGAGCGGCTAAACTCAACTTTCATTAAATTCAGAGTACTACAATCAATCAATCCTTATCTTACAAAAACACTCATGTTTAGTTTAAACTCTGTTCAACCCTGGCTCTTTTCACTGTGTTTGAAGACAATAACAAATGGCCCCAAGCTAGTTTCAGTCTCTCATCAGATAAGACAGCCATGGATTTAAGTAAGAGCAAGCACTCTGACCCTAGGGCAGATTCCCGCTCTACTCACCCACACAGTGAAATTAAATGACCCAATACAATTCCTGGCCCAGTAACAAAGAATTCGAACTTTATGCTCTTGATTAACCCAGTTCTACCTCATAGTCCATTAAACTTTACAATTTATTAATAATAATTCACCACAGGAACAAAACTATTTGTCTCTCTCTTGCTGTTGCATGCCGTCCCTCTCTCTCTTCTTCCATTCCTCAAAACTCTCCCTCCCTCCCTCCCTCCCTCCCTCCCTCCTTCTAACCCCACCCCTCTGGCACAACCAGGAAGTCCATCCCTCTCCACAAACTCTCTTCTGTGGAAACAAAACTGATCTGAGTCTCTGTGTCATCTGTCTGTGTGAGAGTGAACAACCGTCCAAATGGCTCATCAGGGTGTTCTGCTGGACCAGGACCAGTTCTGTTGTTCTGTCTGTCTGGATCTACTGAAGCAGCCGGTCACTACTGCCTGTGGACACAGTTACTGTAGAAGCTGTATTGAGGGCTGCTGGGATCAGGATGTTCTGAAAGGGGTCTATAGCTGTCCTCAGTGCAGACAGACCTTCACTCCAAGGCCTACTCTGAGGAAAAATAACATGTTGGCTGAAGTGGTGGAGAAACTGAAGAAGACAGGACTCCAGGCTGCTCCCCCCCATGCTCTGTGCTATGCTGGACCTGGAGATGTGGCATGTGATTTCTGCACTGGGACCAGAAAGCAGAAAGCCCTCATGTCTTGTCTGGCATGTCTGGCCTCTTACTGTGAGACTCACCTCCAACCTCACTGTGAATTTCCTGCTTTCAAGAAGCACAAGCTGGTCAGAGCCACCACACAACTACAGGAGAAGATCTGCTCTGATCATGACAAACTGCTGGAGGTTTTCTGTCGTACCGATCAACAGTCTATCTGTCTGCTGTGTACAATGGATAAACATAAAGGCCATTATACAGTGTCAGCTGCAGCAGAGAGGTCTGAGAAACAGGTAAGACCAGAACTACTTGTTGGTGACTTTCTGATAAACAAAGACTTAAAGATACAGTAGGAACTAAAGCTCTTTCAATATGAGAGAATTCAAATCAAATTGATCCTCAGCAGAACAAATATGAACACAAACCTTGAGTATATTGAGTTTGCTCTAAATCTATCACCATTATCTAAAATCAAACACTATTATCATTCTGAATGCCATTTTATGAGTCCAAAGTAAAGTCTCAACCCCTTGATACATGTACGTCTACCATAACTATAATCATTCACATAGCAACATAAAAATATATAATATTGGAAAGGGACTTCCTCAAGATTTTAGACCCTTCTCCCTATGTGCCCTATGTCACATTACTATACAATTGATCTAGTGGACAAATAAAGCTTGATAGCTCATTGAAGAGTGATTCTCCACAGAGGCAGCTGGGAATGAGTCAGCAGAAGGTCCAGCAGAGATTCCAGGAGAGAGAGAAGGAGCTGAAGGAGCTCCAACAGGCTGTGGAGTCTCTCAAGGTGAGTATTGTTGACCAGAGGAGAGGCATCATTTCACTTCTCTCCTCCAGTCAGAGAGAGAGAGAGAGAGAGAGGGAGAGGGGCCCGTCTCCAATCCCACTGAGCCCACTGTTGGGAACGGGCTGTCTCGACCCCTTTCAGAGAATAGACTACTTAATGTAACCAGCGGAATATGAACCCAGGTCTACCATGGGAGAAACCAACATCTGGACCATTCCCTATTGGGCCGTGGGCCAACACTAATATTTTGAAGTCGCAGGCGGGGCTACATCGTCACATAACCTTGAGTAAACATGACCGACTCATGTCCCCTATACATTAACATTTTTTACATTTTAGTCATTTAGCAGACACTCTTATCCAGAGCGACTTACAGTTAGTGAGTGCATACATTATTTTATTTTTTCATACATGGAGCTCTAAATTCAATTAAATTCAAAAGGGCTTTATTGGCATGGGAAACATATGTTTACATTGCCAAAGCAAGAGAAATAGATAATAAACAAAAGTGAAATAAACAGTCAGAAATGAACAGTAAACATTACACTCACAAAATGTTCAAAGGAATAGAGACATTTCACATGTTATAATTCAAGTGAAAACAGAGTGAGCCATTCGCCAGACTGAGTTCTGGAGGTGAAATGGAAATGAATGAGGGAGAGTTATGTGAGGTAGAAGGTGTGGTGATGAGCTCAGAACCAGAGCCTGGCATCAATGGACATGATAAAGAAGAATCTGGTGCAGTAGGAGTTACATTTTTGGAGAAAGTGGATCCATACCTTTTGGTAGATCCATTTGTGGTTTAAGGTTGGTGGGAAAGGAGTTGCGTGCAGTTGAATCAGTGAAGGTAACCTGTAGTGGACTTGCGATATTTGTTTGTGTTTCTTCTGACCAGAGGGAGTGGGCGCTCCGTGTCACGCAACTTGGGTCAAGATCTGTTTCTTGCTTTGCTCTTAGGAACAGGGCGCCATTGAAAGGAGTGATTTCTGGGGTAGCGTTAAGTGTAGAGGTGGAGCAATTCAAGTTGAAGATTCCTGGTGTTTGTGATTACCGCCGTTTGGTGCAACACAGACCTGGTGGTGAGCGTGGTGAAACAGAGGAGTCACTGTCAGTCCTTTTGAGTTTTGAGTCTTTACCCAACAAAGTCATGGTAGGATATATCAGTTATCCTGATAGAGCTTTTGTGGCGAATCCACTGCACTGATTCAGGTGCAACGTTTATGGTCATGTTGCAGCAGTTTGTAGGAGGGAGATTCCAAGATGTGGGAAGTGTGCAGGAGGGCATGGGATAGAGGATTGTGTAGTTTCGGTGGATAAAGTTTTGTGTGTCAACTGTTGGGATGCCCATGTTGCTGGGGATCGGAAGTGTCCGGTGCGAGAGAGGCAGGTTGAGGTGGCTAGAGTCAGAGTAGTGCAGAAGGTGTCGTATGCTGAGGCAGTGAAGAAAGTAGAGGAGGATGGGTCAAGGGTGAGAGATCCTGAGAGGATCCCTGTTAGTAGTAGATCTGTGCCAGCACAGAGGGATAGGCCAACGAGTGATATATGCTTTAGTAAATATAGCTTCTTAGCGTTCATAGCAATGGTTATCAATTGTACAGCAGAAATGGAACGTAAATCACAGAAAATAGATGTTGTGGTGGCAGATGCAAAGAAGTATTTGGGCATACAAGATTAGACTTCAGAAGAGTTACAGGGTGTGTTGAGTGGTGGTGTCCCGTCCTCCCAGGCCGTTGGCATGGTGCAGGAGCAGATAGGGTCAAAGTAGTGGAATGGGGTAGTGGGTATTTATTGAGTGTAGGGTTAGTTGGAAGGGTGTTTTTTGTATTATTATAATTACCCCTTTTCCCATTTTGTATCACAAAGTATAATGGATTTATATTATAGTCCAGCGGTAATGCAACATATTGGATGCCAACCGCCGTTAAACTCCAAAGAAGAAGAACCGTTATATTATGGCTATGTACAGTATTGTAACGATGTCTCTGTCTCTCATTCATTAACTTTCGCGGTAGTTGGTTGTGTGGGTCTCTGGTTATGAATAGGGTGCTGACAGACAATTGTTGATGGATATTTATAGAGCTCTGATCAGGACGACAATTGATTACTGGTGTACAGTTTATGGAACAGAGGTAAAGACTTGGCTTCAGAAGCTGGACAGAATCCAGTATATAGCTTTAAGGATATGTATTGGTGCATTTAAATCAACATCTGTATGTGCCTTACTGGTGGAGGCAGGTGAGATGCCTTTGTATGTACGGCGTAAAAAATTGTCATTATCTTATTGGGTTAGGTTGAAAGGCTGTGAGGTTGAGCATCCCACTGCTACTGTTC